>NW_027363087.1:0-67500 GCF_046119375.1 Phyllobates terribilis | reverse complement strand
AAAATGACCTCCAGCAGGCCACAAATGAGCATGTCTGCACAAACTGTTAGAAACCGACTCCATGAGGGTGCTATGAGGGCCCGATGTCCACAGATGGGGGTTGTGCTCACAGCCCAACACCGTGCAGGACGCTTGGCATTTGCCACAGAACACCAGGATTGGCAAAGTCGCCACTGGCGCCCTGTGCTCTCCACAGATGAAAGCAGGTTCACACTGAGCACATGTGACAGAGTCTGGAGACAAAGCTGTGATATTTCTATTGTATCAAACTAAGGGCCCCGTCACACTAAGCGATGCAGCAGCGATCCCGATAACGATACGACCTGTCAGGGATCGTTGCTGCATCGCTAATACATCGCTGGTGAGCTGTCAAACAGGCAGGCTCACCAGCGATCAGGGGAGCAGCGATATCGTGGAAAGAATCGTTCCACGATGTCCTGCTCCCGTTACCAGCCTGCTGCAAGCAGGAGCAGGCTGGTAACTATGGTAAACATCGGGTTACTAAGTGCGCGTGTGCCCCTAGTAACCCGCTGTTTACCATGGATACCACTCTGCTACGGTGCGCGGGAGCCTCCGCGCACCGTAGCAGAGTGGTATCCATGGTAAACAGCGGGTTACTAAGTGCGCGCGTGCCCCTAGTAACCCGATGTTTACCATAGTTACCAGCCTGATCGCTGCTCCTGCTTGTCACACACAGCGATGTGTGCTGGCCAGCGGGAGGCCAATGACCAAAAAATGGTCCAGGACACTTTGCAACGATCAGCGACCTCACAGCAGGGGCCTGATCGTTGCAAAGTGTCACACACAGCGACATCGCTGGTGAGGTCGCTGGTGAGTCACCAAAACCGTGACTCAGCAGCGATATCGCTAGCGATCTCGCTATGTGAGACGGGGGCTTAAGCCCGTGTGTGATCGTAGTGCAGAACTGGAATAAGCCTTCTATGGTAAACATTCATAAGGCCGATCATCAGCTAACGTGTTCTCTCTCCCGCAGGTGCTCAGCTTTTTGATGGTTCATGCCATTTCATTGATTCTCAGACACTCCAGTCTCTACACCACTGTCAGCTCCGCCTCAGTAACCTTACAATTGTCTTGAACTGTTTTAGGAAAGAGGCCAAAGAGCTTACAAAACAAGGTACAGAAAGGTCTACCTAACGCATCTGTGTTTTGTTTTTCTTTGTTTTTTCATAACAACTCTAATTATAATAATATAAACAAGCTAGAATTTTAAGTTTGCCTATCATTACGAAATCTAAAACTTATAAAAACTATCAACGGATGAAACAAATGGGAATTTGTTCGGTTTTGAGAGCAGTGACCACTCAGCAGTGAGTGTCTGTTGCTGGATTTGCAAGTGGAGTCAGAGGCCGGGCAGTCACAGCTGAAGTGCTACAAGTGCTGAGCTGCCACCATCCTTTCAGATCCAAACTTCTTCCATGTCAGCAGGTTTCTCAATCAGTATCAACATTTGAATTAGTTTGTGATTAGGACAAAATGCTAAGAACCCTACAAAAACGTAACTTTTTCTACATAGACCCTTTCCCTCACCATGGGGTGCATTTCATTGAGTTTTTCTAGTACCCAGAAGTTAAGGAAATCAAGTTGACAATTATTCTTCTTGGCTTCTACCCAGTCTAATGCAGTTTTCATTTGTCAGCGGATTTTTGCCCTAGGCAGTATCATCAAATAAGTAATGTGTATCAAATACAGCAAAATATTTTAACGTGTTTCCTACATTATTTGACTTAAACATTTCCTATTTTCCTTCATTAGGATTAGTTAACTTAACCAATAAGCTTTCAGTGACCAAGCTCTTAAGTCACTATGCCTCTGTAGTCCTTTGGTTTTGTCGTTGTGGTCTTCTGCCAGATAACCCAGGTAAGGGCTTGCTCCCACTTGCTGTTCAATCCAATAAAAAAATCAGATTGCACTCACCCCAATGTTACCCTATGGTGTAGCTCACATCTGCGATTATTTTCTCATGCGAAAACGATTGTACCCGAGAATTGGATTGTACGCGCCCATATAAGTCTATGGGTGCGTGTGAAACATCACACTGCACTTGGATATCACCCGAGTGCAGTGCGATTCCCGCCGGCAACAGGAGATGGAGAAATGACTTTCTCCGTCCCCTCTCCAGCTGTGCTGCGATCCCCTCATGCGAGAGAATCCGGGCACTGACTCTCGGCTCACGCTCCCAGCAGAGCAGGAGCCCACACTCATTAGCATTTCTGATGCCATAAGCTAGTGGGACCCCGGCATAAACCTTCAGGGCAGAAAACATCTCCAATGCACAGCCTTTTTGGGTCCGAGAACAACATGGTCTGATCGAACCAACTCCATGGCCTGCAATAGTACTAAAGACTTACCTTCTGAGACATTTACTTTATATTGAAAGTATGTGCCATAAATAACAACTAGTTGCTGGATCAATTTATAGAGCTCCCACTCGTGAGGAAAATAGAGGTACCATTCTAATTGGTTTGCTGACCAGAAAGTAAGAGACCATGCATTCAGCTCTATACATTGTAGTATACAGTACAGACCAAAAGTTTGGACACACCTTCTCATTTAAAGATTTTTCTGTATTTTCAGGACTATGAAAATTGTACATTCACACTGAAGGCATCAAAACTATGAATTAACACATGTGGAATTATATACTTAACAAAAAAGTGTGAAACAACTGAAAATATGACTTATATTATAGGTTCTTCAAAGTAGCCACCTTTTGCTTTGATGACTGCTTTGCACACTCTTGGCATTCTCTTGATGAGCTACAAGAGGTAGTCACCGGAAATGGTCTTCCAACAATCTTGAAGGAGTTCCCAGAGATGCTTAGCACTTGTTGGCCCTTTTGCCTTCACTCTGCGGTCTAGCTCACCCCAAACCATCTCGATTGGGTTCAGGTCTGGTGAATGTGGAGGCCAGGTCATCTGGCGTAGCACCCCATCACTCTCTCTCTTGGTCAAATAGCCCTTACACAGCCTGGAGGTGTGTTTGGGGTCATTGTCCTGTTGATGCCTTCAGTGTGAATGGACAATTTTCATAGTCATGAAAATACAGAAAAATCTTTCAATGAGAAGGTGTGTCCAAACTTTTTGTCTGTACTGTGTGTAGGACACTGAAACAGTTTAGTGTTTCCCTTCTCCCATCATCTACAATGCATATAAGGGCCATTCACGCATGTGACATTTCTTCATCTGATCTTCTCCTTTCTGTGCTACAGGAATCAGGATTCGCACATTCTGCCACAATACGGCTCCCCCAGAAATGACCCCACAGCACACCATAATTACCTTCCCTTTCAGTGCTATGCCTCGCTGGTCTTCTCCATGACATATAAAATACATATGACCAAGCACATGGTTGAGGGCACACTGAAGGGTATCCTGGGCCACAGATTATGCACTTTTGATCTAGAGCAAGAACTTTTTTTTTAAATTAGCCAATGGCCTTGTTGGATAGGTCATCAAATTTGTTGTGACCGAACAACCCCCTTAACTAATAAATGTTTTGCTGCAATTGTCACGATTTTCTTGACCAAAACAAAATGAATGTACTGTTTGTTTTTCATTTTGCTATATACTTGTGTTTATTCTCCCTTTTTTTTCCTTGTTCATTCTGTCAGATGGAGCCGTGCAGTTGACCAGGCCATACTACAATTATCAACTGGTTCAGCACTACTATGCTGAGCGTCGGAAAAAGTTGGAGCATTTGTCTAGGTAGTGAAAATGTTGCTCTGATTTCTGTAATACGGACTTCAGTTCCCTACCACTTTTTCTAGTCAGTTTGTCAGAAATCCCTATTGGAGCTCATTCAGACGTCCATAAAAACTGTCTGAGATGGAACTGCAATGCACATTCTGGCCACTGCTCTCCAGACTCGAGAGTGACCGGCTCATAGAAATACATGAAGCTGTCACGCTTGGGTCTGGAGACCCGCAGCCAGTCTGTGCATTAGCGTCTGTGCTTAGACGTCTGAATAAGCCCTTTGCTGATGGTGTTTTTTTTTTTTTTTTCCCTTGACACAAAATTGAAAAATCTAAAGGAAAGAGTCTTGCTCCTTTTATTGGATTTATTCCCCAAAAATTGCATGCTAGGTAACACATTCATCCTTCTCCATCACCCCATTTCTGCCGCATGAAAGTGCACACGTTTTAGTTGGAGCAGAGAGCTTTTGGTGTAAATGCCATCATTGGGACCGGATTGGATTAGGTTCTTCTGTATAGATCAGAGGCTGTTAATTGCTGTCCGACCTACATGTTACTTTGTGCTGCTGGAAAGCCACAATTACAAGGTTCTAGAAGCGCTGGAGTGTCCAGGTCTGACCGTATATAAATGACCCTGGGCTGAATACTTATTGACAACATCCAAATCTGAGACTGTTAAGGGGGAGAAAAAAAGTAACATTTAATTAATATAAGAAAACATTTTAAATTTGTAAATGTATATGGCCATGATAACAGATGAATAAAACTTCTCAGACATTTTCAGAAGGCAGAGATTACAAAATTAAAAAATTGTTCTGAAGGCCAAACGTGACCCTTGCCTTTAAGGAGTTATACAAACTGATTAATAATATTGCGCAACATTTTTTTTATTGCTTTTAGGGGTATAAAGGTAACACTTTTTATGTTTCCTATGTTACAGAGGTAAATGGAATTCTACCTTGATGATCGATAACCTGATTTCTCGGCTTGGAGAAAGAGTTGAGCATTTATGGAAGAGAGACGGTGGCTCAGGCAAATATCCACCTGCTACCTTGCATGTAAGAAAAACCAATAAGGCAATCTTATGTTTATGCCATAACTGTTTAGTACTGTTCCAATCACTTCAAACCCATTTAACTATACATCACAGGCCAAGTTCTTTCTCTTCCAAAGTGTTAATGCTAATTGGGTGCTGAAGTGGAACTTACAACTGAACCTCATTGAAATGCATGTTCAGTGTAAAACAGCATGGAAAGTATCTGATCTGTTTCTGCTGTGGACTCTTCATTATGATCAGTAAAGGTTCTGGTGTGTGGTCCTCTTTAAGCGTTTGAAAACATTTTCATACCATCTTTTTATCGATTACTTCAATAAATTCTTGGATGTTAGAAGCTGGAACATTTTTCCCTCCTTTTTTCCATTGCAGTTTTAGACCTTTATACTTTATCCGGTAGCTTTAACAAAAGTTATTGGATATATCGCTACTATTTCAAATGTCTGCCTCTGAAGTTGATGTAAAGTTCCTAATGCTTAGCGGGCAACAGAAGGTTGTCCAGCAACTCAATGAAATAACTTTTATTCCTCATCCATCTCCGCCGGTCATCGATCCACCAAGGCTGATGCTGCAGTGGAGTGCTATTGAGCCCCTAATCCGTAGAGGTTCCTGAAGGGTTTAGCCTGTGGACTTCCAAAAAAAATTGGAAGGATGAGTATTATAACCCACCCTCCCCCAAATCGCACTGTTGCCTACTGAATTGCTCCTCCAAACCTCTGCCTTAGGGGCTTCCTCCTGGGTTTGTTTGGGGATTGTCTCCTTTTTATTTCCTAATTTTCAAAATGTAATTTGTAGTGCTATATCATAAAACTATTTTATCTCGCTCTCCCTGCTCGGGATAATCTGAGGCTTGACTTTTTGTTGTCAATGGGCACTTTTCACGCTGTTTGTGGGACGGTCACTTTTTTTTTTTTTACTGGCTTTCAGTCCTGGGCTTCTCCTTTGCCTCCATCTGATCTTCCTGTTCGTCTACACCTCCTTTCTACAGCTCCAGCCACCTTTCTGCTGCCAACATAATTTTGGGACGCAGTTCTGTGATTTTACGGCTCTTGAACCTCTCCCTGGTACTTTTAGGCGTCGTCCTGGTCCTATTTAATTTTTTTCTATGTGCCATGTCCTTTTCCAAGGGAGAACTTATTTTAGGAAGCTTTCCCCCTGTTGCACTGGTCACCTATTTTGTTTGTTTGCTCTGTGACAAATGTTTATCATGTGGTCAGTGAGGCTGCCTTAACGCTTCGCCTACTCACAACCCCTTAGATTCCCCTAAAGAACTGAGCAGCATGTGCCAGATCTTTGACTTTGGCTCAAAGTAACCTGGCCACCCTCTCCCAGTCCACAGTTGATTTCTCTAGATCGCTTGCTAGCCCAACTTGCGTGTCAATGTTTTCTTTCCTAAGTCGAGTAATTCTGCCCTGTCTCACATAGAAATTGAGGCGCATACTTCCCTATGCACAGATGCTTTCACAAGACATAGGATTTCTTCCCACACATCCTCTGGCATTCCTCGGACAGTGCCACCGCGGATGAGATTGCGTCTGCCCCTGCCCAGTCTGATTCTCCAGGGGTTACCTCTGAGTGATTCTGAGTCTGAGCAGAATACTAAGCTAGCCTCTGCATTGCATGACCTTTGCTGGGCAATGAGGGCCACCCTCGAAGTCAAGTAAGTAGTGTCCTCCTCTCCTTCCCAAAAAGTAGTTTCCTTCCGTCAAGTCCGGCAACCATTCTCTTTTCCAACCATGAAGACTTGGTGATGCTCTTACCAAAGAATGGCAGTACGGACTAACTCGTGCCTTCCTCTAGGAGGTTTGAGGTAATTTTCTCCTTGCAGAGTAATTAGTTGTCAAATTTTCTATACCTCCCTCTGTTGAAGCCCAGGTAGCTAGTGTCTAGAGCCACTACCTTGCTCTTCTCTCATTCAGTATCCCTCAGATAAAAGTTCAGGACTCTAAAAAGTGGCAGCAAGTTGATGTCATGCTTCTGTGGCGTGTCTCGTATTTACAAAAGGTGTGATTTCTTGTGGCAATAACCTCCATTGATAGCGTGCCTGAGCACACTTCCCTTTCCTGCGGGGCTCTCTTATTTTGTTCCCCATCAGGACAAGCTGTTCTTGTTCTCTGTGCTACATTGTTTTCCAAAAGTTGATCAAGTCATTCCCCATTAATGATAACATTGTTCTCCCCTCCTTGTGCCTATCCTCCTGCTGGTCCCTGTGAGTGTTTTCCCTCTGTCTAGATATGGTCAGAGCCATTAGGGCCTATCTTTCTTATGGAAATCTTCCAGAGATCCAATTCTCTTTTTGTGATCCCTGATGGGTCACACTAGGCTGGTCAACCTCCAAGACAACCATTCCCATATTGATCAGTTTCGCTATTATGCAAGCTAACAAGACCAAGGGTAAATCTCCACTGTTCAAGATTACTGCTGATTCCACAAGGTTGGTCGGAGCCTCCTGGGCAGTCTGGTTGGCTGCTATCTGGCCTCTGTCCACACTTTTTGTAAAATTTTACAAGATTTACACTATGGCTTCTGCCAACTTGTGATATATGATGCTGCAGTCTGGTATGCGGTTTGTTATTTGTTGTTTTTCCCTCTGGGATGCTCACGGTCCTGTAACTCGCAATTATAGAATTGTGAAAATTGCATTTTTCTTACTGTAAAATCCCTTTCTCATTGAATATACTGGGTCACATTGCTGTTGTCTTCCCATTTTTCAGTACTTTATATGGTATGTTGAACATCTTTTTTGATTTTTTTTCTTATTCTTTCAATATAGTAGTATGAAAAATTTAAAAAAAAAGTAAAGCTGAAACTTACAAATGTTCAATTTCTTCATAATAGTCCTATGCTACTTTTTATCTCCCTAAAGCATCTCTCTCAACTAGTTTTAACCGGACAGCCCCTTTATCACTTATTTGCAGTATGGGTGATGACTTGCTAATCGGTTGGTGTCTGGGTGTTGGGACCCACACCAACGTGGAACTTTCATTCCCAAAGAGGAACATTTATCCCCGATTAGAAATGGAGCATCATATCGGATGTCTGAACCCCTCCCGAGATGGCTGCCCCTATAATCATGCACAGAAAATATGATAGTCATACAACTTAACTCGGAAGAAGAATGATATACGATATGGTATTATTTACCCCTTCACAACATCTGCCATATATGTACGGCACTTAGGGTAGTGCATTCCCGCAAACTGCTGTTCATGTACGCCGCTGCGAGGTCCTGTCACTGCGCTGAATCACGATGGCTGCTGTCTCTTACAGCTGACCATCCCTGCACGTTGTCAGTTGTCATTCCAGTAACTTGGGTATCTATGGTTATGATAAATCATATAGTGAGTTAGTTGCTAGTGGTATTATCCATGGATGCACATGAGGTAAGCGACATAGTGAATCTGAAGAACTATACTTAATTTTTAATTGGAGGTATTTGCTAATATTATAACTACTGCTTGATCTTTGTGATGGGAATACCCCTTTTTAACTTTTTTCGTTCTTGCTAACTGATCTTTAACACTGTGTGTTGCAGGCACTTCTAGACGTGTATCTACTAGAAGATACAGATGAAATAAACAAACACACAATTGTATCCTTTTTCCGTTTACCAGATGACCTAAAACAAAAAGGTCTCATGATTTCCACCATATTTGTGATTTATGCCAGACAAAGGCGTATGGTTTAGTGGAAAAGGCCTGGCTTAAAGTGCAACACTGTGGGCCAAAAGTTCACCAATTTCTTTCACAAATTAAGCTAGAGTTCTCTTGTCTAAACCAAAACATATAGTTTTGTGCAAAACATTTATAATTATTTACAAGACTATGTATTGCAAATAACCTTAACCACTTGTATACCAGATGGTCTATTTTTTGTTGGATGTCATGTACTCGTTCTCAGATAAGCCGGATTCTTCCATAGAATCATTTCCCGCAGCTTTTTCCATCCCTTGTGGTCTAATAAAACTTACTCAAGGCTTTTGGCTTCTGGATCACAATGATTATCAGGTATTGTTTTTACTGTTTACTTGTATTTTTAATTATTATAGTACCCTTAAGGTTGTGTAGATATCTGGGCTGGTAATATCATCCTGGTAATTCTACTGAACTCAACCGGTTCAGTAAAAATACCTTTTCACTTTGCTTTATAAAGAAGAAACCCCTTCAGAAATGCTGATATGTAGCTGATCTGGCTCTAATAGAAAACGGAGAATTTAGAGTTTTGTCCTTCCACACAATCCATACCATTTTACTTCAGATACACACTTCATTTACAGGGGTTGTCCACTACCGACAAACCCTTAACTCCATTCCCCCTAGAAATGAAAAGTAATGTATATTAGTCTTCCGCAACGGTTGGCAGTCAAGCGAGATAGGCGCTGCTATTCCTGGCAGGTGACATTGTTGTTTCACATGACTGCCGCAGCAAATCCGCAGCGTATTGACTGCAGCCTTTACTATTTTGTCAGAGCAGACGTCTGCGATTCTTGTCTTGTGTCCACATCAACCTGTCACCCGCTGGGAACTACAGCATCGTCATTGCTCAAGGCGCTGCGGCAATTGAATATACAGTGTGTGTCTATGTATATATAGTCTATAATTGATGTTATGTATGTTAAAGGGTTTGGGACTTTAATATTGATTCACAATCTTTAGGATAGGTCACCAGTTTCCAATCATTGGGGGTGAGACTCTCCACACCCCCACTTATCAGCTCTTCCAGTTGCCAGTGGCAGCCAGACGTACTCAGTTGTGAAGCGGAATTACACAGTCCGACAACTGCACAGTAGTCTCTTCCGTGTACTGTACAGGCGGCAAATGTGTAGTACCAGGTTGTGGCCACTTTATAGTTGATGGCGCTGTGCAGCTCCACAGCTGACACTTAAAGCATCTGATTGGTGGGGGGGGAGTTAAATGTCACACCCCCAGCATTCAGATATTGATGACCTATCGTAACGATAATCCGTCACTAGCAAAGTCCCAGACAACTGCTTTTAAGGATTTTATTACTCATTTCTCTGAGCTGCCGGCTTCTGCACATCTTTAAGGTAACCTGTCACCTCCAAAAAAATATGCTATTTATCTGCATATATAGTGGTAATCTGCAGGTAAGTGGCTATGGAATCATGTCTGGAAAGCTTACTGGAGAAAGGGATGAAAAAAAGTTAATTTTCCAGAATTAGGACATGAATTCACATCCTAGGAAGGGGTCCGCATGTGTGGAGGGGACTTAGGAGCTGAGCGTCTTCCACACTTGGCTAATGCTGGCTGTAAGACATAGCTGACATCAGTCTCTAACAGCCGCTGCCGGAGAGAAGTTTCCGTTGCGATGGTTACCAATTTAAACACTGCTGCCAATCTGGTGGGGACCGATTAGTTACTATGACAGCCGGTGGTATGCTGAAGATTCTGTCATTGTCCTCTTAATACCACGATCTCAACTACAGTGGGGAAAAAAAGTATTTAGTCAGCCACCAATTGTGCAAGTTCTCCCACTTAAAAAGATGCGAGAGGCCTGTAATTGTCATCATAGGTAGACCTCAACTATGAGAGACAAAATGAGAAAGCAAATCCTGAAAATCACATTGTCTGATTTGGAAAGATTTTTTTTTTAAATTTTGGTGGAAAATAAATATTTGGTCAATAACAAAAGTTCATCTCAATACTTTGTTATATATCCTTTGTTGGCAATGACAGAGGTCAAACGTTTTCTGTAAGTCTTCACAAGGTTGGCACACACTGTTGCTGGTATGTTGGCCCTTTCCTCCATGCAGATCTCCTCTAGAGCAGTGATGTTTTGGGGCTGTCACTGGGCAACACGGACTTTCAACTCCCTCCAAAGATTTTCTATAGAGTTTAGATCTGGAGACTGGCTAGGCCACTCCAGGACCTTTAAAAATGCTTCTTACGAAGAAACTTCTTCTTTGCCCTGGCGGTGTGCTTAGTATCATGGTCATGCTGAAAGACCCAGCCACGTTTCATCTTCAATGCCCTTGCTGATGGAAGGAGGTTTTCACTCAAAATCTCATGATACTTGGCCCCATTCATTCTTTCTTGTACACGGATCAGTCGCCCTGGTCCCTTGGCAGAGAAACAGCCCCAAAGCATGACGTTGCAACCCCCATGCTTCACAGTAGGTATGGTGTTCTTTGGATGCAACTCCACATTCTTTCTCCTCCAAACACGCTGAGTTGTGCTTCTACCAAACAGTTCTACTTTGGTTTCAGATGACCATATGACATTCTCCCAATACTCTTCTGGATCATCCAAATGCTCTCTAGCAAACTTCAGACGGGCCCGGACATGTAATGGCTTATGCAGGGGGACACGTCTGGCACTTCAGGATCTGAGTCCCTGGTGGCGTAGTGTGTTACTGATGGTAGCCTGTAAAGTTGGTCCCAGCTATCTGCAGGTCATTCACTAGGTCCCCCCGTGTGGTTCTGGGATTTTTGCTCACCATTCTGGAGATCATTTTAACCCCACGGGGTGAGATCTTGTGTGGAGCCCCAGATGGAGGGAGAATATCCGTGGTCTTTGTATGTGTTCCATTTTCTGATTATTGCTCCCACAGTTGATTTCTTCACACCAAGCTGCTTGCCTATTGCAGATTCAGTCTTCCCAGCCTAGTGCAGGGCTACAATTTTGTTTCTGGTGTCCTTCGCCAGCTCTTTCGTCTTCACCGTAGTGAAGTTTGGAGTGTGACTGTTTGAGGTTATGGACAGGTGTCTTTTATAATGATAACAAGTTCAAACAGGAGCCAGTACTACAGGTAATGAGTGGAGGACAGAGGAGCCTCTTAAAGAAGAAGTTACAGGTCTGTGAGAGCCAGAAATCTTGCTTGTTTGTAATTGACAAATACTTATTTTCCACCAAAATGTGAAAAAAAAAATCTTTCCAAATCAGACAATGTGATTTTCAGGATTTGTTTTGTCATGTTGTCTCTCATAGTTGAGGTCTACCTATGATGTCAATTACAGGCCTCTCATCTTATTAAGTGGGAGAACTTGCACAATTGGTGACTAAATACTTTTTCCCCACTGTATATACTGCATTACTGTATGTGCTATAAACGATCACCGGTTTCACAAAAATGTGAATAAAAAGTTTTTAAAAGTTGAATAAATTAAAATCGCCCCCTTTTCCTCAGTTTAAAAATAAAGGAACAAAAACATTTGTTGTTGCTGCATTCATAAAAGTACAGTCCATTAAAATACGTAACGAATTAACCCATTAACCCATAAAAAAAAAAAGCTAGAATTTCATTTTTTTGGGTCACCTCACCAACCTGGAAAAAAGTAATTAATAAGCAAACCGTGCATTATATGTACACAAAATTGGTTTCAATAAAAATGTCAGGATAGCACACAAGAGTCTAGGAAAATGGCAACACAAAATAATGTTTTGCTTTCTAAGACCACTTAGAGGACCGGTCACCAAATTTTCCATGTTCAACTGGATATAATAATGGTTGCAGAGCAGTATAAAATGTTTTTTTTTTTTGTGTGTTTTTTCCTTTTTTTTTTCTTAAATTTTACCCCTAATGAGTTATCACAGAGATGTCACTGGTGACGTATGGTTCTTACACCTGTATGATGCTGACCAATCCATAAGCCGGCAGCAACATAGCAAACACGCCCCACCATAGCGTAGAGCAGGTTTGTCAGTGAGTAGGATGTAATCCCGTTTATGTCTGCAGTGCGATCAGTGATTAGAAAAGAGCTGACAGAAGGGTTTATGGGACACATTTAAAGGGAACCGGTCACCCCCCCCCCGGTGATATCAGACCTCTACTATGGGCATGCAGGTGATAGAAAAGTAACTCTATACTACCTGTATGGCCCATAGTAGAGGTCTGATGGGAACCTGTCACCCCCCCCCCCGGTGATATCAGACCTCTACTATGGGCATGCAGGTTATAGAAAAGTAACTCTATACTACCTGTATGGCCCATAGTAGAGGTCTGATGGGAATCTGTCACCCCCCCGGTGATATCAGACCTCTACTATGGGCATGCAGGTTATAGAAAAGTAACTCCATACTACCTGTATGGCCCATAGTAGAGGTCTGATGGGAATCTGTCACCCCCCCGGTGATATCAGACCTCTACTATGGGCATGCAGGTTATAGAAAAGTAACTCTATACTACCTGTATGGCCCATAGTAGAGGTCTGATGGGAATCTGTCACCCCCCCGGTGATATCAGACCTCTACTATGGGCATGCAGGTTATAGAAAAGTAACTCTATACTACCTGTATGGCCCATAGTAGAGGTCTGATTGCAGAGATATGTGTTTTTATAAAAGCACGTTTTCTATCCCCTGTATGGCCATATTAGAGGTCTGCTATCTCCCAGGGGGTGGCAGATTCCCTTTAAACTCCGCTGTACTGCCCCTCCCTGCACACTGCCACTCATGCAGGAGGTTAGGCTAGAAGAGGTACATCGCACACTGAGAAACCTGCTCTCAGCTATGGTGGGGGGTGTTCTTTATATGCTTTGTTGCTGCCTGCTTATGATTGGAGGAAAAGTGCACAACCCCCTGTGGAAACAAGAACACCCCCTTGCACTTAACAATTGTTAACTTGTTAGGTGCAAAATACATTGCTAATATCATCGCAACAGAGCCAAAATGAGAAAAAAAACATATTTATTCCTCACTGCAACCATTGTGTCCAGTTACACATGAAACATGTTCTCAAAGTCTCTAGTTAAATATAGAGAAATTGCTGCATGTTTGGTATCACTGTAATCGGACTGCCGTCAACCGCCAAATGAACACCCTCAAAAAAAATAAAATCCAATAATGGAGGATTGGGATGCATTTTTTTTCCTCCATTTGAACCCACTTGAAGCTTGTTTTACCATTATTCAGTATATTGTGTGGTAAAATGATTGGCACTATTCAAAATTAAAATTTGTCCTGTAAAAAATAAGCCCTCATACATTTTTTGATGGCGAAAGGTAAAAAAAATGACTGCAAAAATAAAAAAATCACCATGTCCTGAAAGGGTTAAGTTTTATTGTAGATTTTTTTCCTTTTTCTTTGCTCTCTTCCATAGGATGGTGCAGGGAGCTGCTAGTCCATACAGTGAGCGTGACTGGAATCACTGTCCCTGCAGTTGACGCTCTGCAGAGCAGCCAGTCAGTCTGCAGAGGGCCATTATTACCACTCATTTTGCAGAGAAATATGTTTTTTGGAGGTGATAGGTTCCCTTTAAGAAAGAATAACAGATCTTTTTTCCACTTCTAGAATTCAGTGGACTGTCTGCTCCATCCTGCCACAAGTAAGGTAATGCCATGGCAGCACAATCTGATTATAGAGACCTTAATGTGCCATGGAGACCACAGACTGGCCCTACGCTATATTCTAGCTATGAAGCCTCCAATATTCAACAGTGCAGAGGTCAAACGTCACATGACTGTATTTTTAGAAAACAGGTAAGTTTTGTTGCCTTTGTCACATGTTAATTTCTAGTTGTCTTTAGACAATTAAAGAATCATGATGAATTGGGGCACAGCGATAGGTTTATGGTATCCACTGGCTGTATATTTAATGACCTATCACAATTTGTAGGCACATTTTTGAGGCCTGGAATCTGCAAAAGCTCCACTCCAGCCGATTGAATGTTGAAGAGCTGCTGAAACATATGTATGAAACATGTCAAGAAATGGGGCTTGTGGAAGATTTGCTGAAGCTTGCCTTCACAGATTCTGAACAAGTAAGAGGCCATAAAGCCAGCATAACCATGACTGTAGAAAGTTTCTTTACTCTGTCTGTCTCGTTCTCGCTATCGCAGCTTTTAGAAGCCCTCTCCCACCCAATCAGCACCCCTGCGACACAAACACGGGCTCCTGATGGCAGTCATGGCAATCTGAGGTCAAATAATGACCTCCGTCTGCCAGCTACAGTGGCCTGTTAGACCATGCAAGAAGGATGGCCTAAAAGTCTTTTGTTTGTGTAACACTGACAGGTGTAATGCATTATCCCAGTGATCAGAGTAATAAAAGGTAAAATCCCATAAAGGAATGAAGTAAAGTAAAAAAACTAAAAAATTTAAAAAATATTTTTAAATAAGAACAAAAAATTAAAAATAATTCAATAAATATGTATATGTCTGTAAAGAGAAACGAAAAAGTGCTCATTTTGTATTACCACATCCAAAACGACCCGAACTATAAAACTCACTATTTAACCCCTTCAGTGAACACCATAAAATGTCAAACTATGCTTTTTCATCATACCATTGAAAAAAGTGGAACAAAATGCAATAAAAAAGACGTATTTAAATAGCTGGTAACGTCGTCATCTTCTCCCTCAAAAAAAAGACGCCATACAGCTTCATCAGTGGAGAAATAAAAAAAAAAAAAAGCTATAGTCCTCACATGACTGTCAGCAGAAATATACAAACATTATAGTTCTCAAAATATGGGGATGCAAAAACTGTTGTGTTTTTTTTAATAAAAGGGGGGGGGGTTTAGGGCGCAAAAGTGGCCAAACACAAAAAAAGTAATAAACCTGGTGTCTCTGTAATCATGCTGACCCACAGTGAAGGCGTTAAAAATAAAACCAATTCTGTTGATTTGTTCACTTTGCCTCCTAAAGATTTAAGTAAGGCTCAGCTCACATTTATCCTGCTCTCTATGATGAGAGACCAGACCGAGTACAGAGGAACTCTGTTGCATCATCATAGAGGAGAATGGATCCCTCAGGGGTTTCATCTGAATCACATCATTCGGAGATTTCGATGGAAACCCCAATGTAAGTGCTCAACGTAGAGCACAGTATAGATGTGATCCCAAATGTTATGTAAAATGTTCCCAATAAAAGCTTTGATTTAATTCACAAAAAAACAAGTCCCCACTCAGGTCCGTCACCTGTCAGTGGAAATATAGAGGGTTTCCACCTTACTGGTTGCACAAAGGCTCTGGAAAAGTGAAATTGCTCACCGCAAAAGAAATCCAGCAAATTCTGCACTCCCAGATCCAAATGCCCCCCTCCGTCTAAGCTGCACAATGTGCCTAAACCACGTTTAGCGTCCACAAATTTGGCACTTCTGTAGCGTTGAGGGCCCGCTTAAATTACGGGGTACATGTTTCCGGAAGCACAGGTTGGGCATAATGTATGGGCACTACAATGGCAGGTTTGCATTTTTAACTCTGTATCATCCATTAAAATTGTCACTACACCTGTAAATAAATTCCCAATTGGGTGTAATTTCCAAAATAGGGTTACTCGAGGGGGAGGTTCTGCCCTTCTGGTACGTTGGGCTCTGTATGTGGAGTCCACAAACTATTCTACAATAATTTATTCTCAAAGAGTCCTAGCGCTTCCTCCCCCCGAGTCTCACCATGTGGGTAAGCAGTACTGTATAGCCACATATGAGGTATTGCTTGGTCAGCAGAAATTGTGTGATAAACTTTGGTACCATTTCTACCCATTTTCCCTCGTAAAACAACATTTTTGTGGTATGAATACAGGATAAAAAATATCTTTTTACTGTGTTAGACAGTAGATAGAAAAATATTCAAATTTAAGAGTCCTCAGTGGTTGATGCCTTTTAATTGCTAACTGAAAAGATGGTAACAAATAGCAATCTTTTGAGACTGCTCGGGTGTCTTCATCAGGTATTATTCTGTGACACATTCTACTATAACTTGTTCACAGAGAGACAAATAATGCTCCTTCCATCCTGAGTCTCGCTGTATGGCTAAGCAGTGCTGTATTGCCACATTCAGAAGAAATTGTGTGGCAAATTTTGGTACCATTTTTACCCATTTTCCTGTGTGAAAATGGAAAATTAAATTATTTTTCTTCACTGCTCAATGGTATAAAATTCTGTGACACACCCGTGGTGTAGGGTGAATTCACTGAAGTGTAGTTTGTAAAATGTGGGTCACTATTGGTAAGGTTCTGCTGTTCTGGCACCTCAGGGGCTCTTCCAGTGGGTCATGGCACCCGTAAATCATAACAGTAAAATCTGTACTACAATATGGTGCTCTTTCCCTTCTGAGCTTTCCACTGTGCCTGAAATGTAGTTCCTGCTACATGTTGGGTATTGGTGCTCTGGGGGAAAAATGGACCTCACAGGTAGTTGTGCAATTTTTCCTATTAATTCTTATAAAAATGTAAAATTTAAGGCTAAAACAACATTATAGTGTTAAAAATGTGATAATTGTTTCTTCACCACCCAATGGTATAAAATGCTGTGAGACACATGTGATGTCCACATGTTAACTGCACCCTTGCATGAATTTATTGAGGGGTGTAGTTTGTAATGTGTGGAAATTTATTGGTGGTGTCTGTTTAACTGGCAATGTAAGGGACACTGCCAATGAAACATGGCACCCTCAAACCATTCCAGCAAATCTGCACTCCTATGGTGCTCCTTCCCTTCTGAGCCTTGCACTCTGCCTTAAAACTAGCTTTCAACCACATATGGGGTATTGGCAAACTCGAAAAATTTATCCAATTTGTTAATCAATTTCTTCAATTTACTCAGTCCAATATTATACAATTCTGTGAGTCACCTGAGGGTTAAAAATGCTCATTTCACCCCTAGATGAATTTCTCAAGTGGTGTAGTTTCCAAAATGGGGTCACTTGTGGGGGGTTTCTCCAATAAATTCCAGTCAAAATGGCACACCAAAATTCAAATATGTCTCCTTTACTTCCGAGCACTGCCTGTAGTTTTCCCCTAAATATGGGTTATCGACGTACTCGGGAGAAATTGCACAACAAATTTTGTTGCCCAATTACTCCTGCTTCTCTTGTGAAAATGAAAAGTTTGGGGCAAAACCAACATATTTGATGGAAAATGTGATCTTTCATTTTCACGGGTTAGCGTTATAAAATTCTGTGAAGCACTTCTGGGTTCAAGGTGCTCACCAAACCTCTAGAAATATTCATTGAGGTGTGTAATTTCCAAACTTGGGTCACTTGTCAGGGGGATTCCACTGTTTAGGCACATAGGGGCTCTGCAAACACGACATGGAGTTAACTATCTATTGAAGGCAATTTTGTAGTCAAATGGTGCTCTATCCCTTCCAAGCCCTGCCGTGCGCCCAAATAGTAGTTTTCCTCCACATATGGAGTATCTGTGTACTTGGGAGAAATTACAACAAATTTTGGGGTACATTCTTTCCTTTTTCTCGATTTAAATGAAACATTTGGGACCACAGCAACATTTTTGTGGGAAAAATGTAAAATTGTATTTATTCTTTCTTCCATATTGCTTTAATTCCGGCGAAGCACCTAAAGAGTTAATAAACTTCTTGAATGTGGCTTTGAAGACTTTGAGGGGTGCAGTTTTTAAAAGGTGTTACTTTTGGGTATTTTCTGTCACATAGGCACCTCAAAGTCACTTAATTTACAAAACCAACATTTTTTATTTTGTTGGAAAAATGAAAAATTGCTGATAAACTTTTAACAATTGTAACGTAACAAAAAAATTGTTTTAAAAAAAAGTTGCTTATGTAAAGTAGACATGTGGCAAATATTAGTTTATTTATTTTTAGTGGTATGACCATCTTTTTTTAAAGGCATAAAAATGAAAAGTTTGACTTTTTTTTTAATTTGTCAAATTTCCAATCTTTTCATAAACACAAAGCATATTGACCTAAATTTACCACTAATATGTGTCATAATTACTGAGATATGATGTCGCATTCCAGAATTATTGCCACACATCGGTCAGAATTGAAAAATGTTGCCTGGTCAGGAAGGGGACACCATGACTTTTTGAGGGTTTCCAATATAAATGCCCCTCAGTCACTTCAAAAATAGATTTTGTAAATGTCTATAAAAAATTTCTGCTTAACTTTTAAGCCTTCTAACAGCCAAGCAAAATAAAGAAATGTTGGAAAAATTATGTTAACGTCTTAAATGCTTAACTATTTTTTTGTGACCTAGCTATCTGGCTCCATGACAGTAAATTCTGAGTTTCAAAATTTCTAATTTTCCAAATTCTAAATCATGCAGCTCTCAGATTACATAGCAAAAATTTGGTGACAGATTCTTTAACCCCCCGAGGGTGGTCGGCTCATTAATGACCAGGCCAGTTTTTACAATTCTGACCACTGTCACTTTATGAGGTAATAACTCTGGAACGCTTCAACGGATCCCCCTGATTCTGAGAATGTTTTTTCATGACATATTGTACTTCATGATTGTGGTAAAATTTCTTCAGTATGACTTGCATTTATTTGTAAAAAAAAAAGACATTTTCAAACTTTGAATTTTCATGCCCTTAAATCAGAGCGATATGTAGCACAATATAGTTAATAAATAACATTTCCCACGTTTCTACTTTTACATTTCCCACGTTTCTACTTTTACATTTCCCACATGTCTACTTTTACATTTCCCACGTGTCGACTTTTACATTTCCCACGTGTCGACTTTTACATTTCCCACGTGTCTACTTTTACATTTCCCACGTGTCTACTTTTACATTTCCCACGTGTCGACTTTTACATCAGCACAATTTTAGAACCAATTTTTTTTTTTGTTAGGAAGTTATAAGGGTTAAAAGTTGACCAGTGATTTCTCTTTTTTCCAACAAAATTTACAGAACCATTTTTTTTAGGGACCACATCACATTTGAAGTGACTTTGAAGGGCCTTTATGACAGAAAATACTCAAAAGGGACACCATTCTAAAAACTGCACCCCTCAACGTGCTCAAAACCACATTCAAGAAGTTTATTAACCCTTCAGGTGCTTCACACAAATTTTTGGAATGTGGAAGAAAAAAATGAACATTTTTATTTTTTTTTCACAAAAATTTTACTTTAGACCACAATTTTTATTTTCGCAAGTGTAACAGAAAAAATAAAGCCCAAAATTTGTTGTGCAATTTTCTCCTCAGCACGCCGATACCCATTATGTGGGGGAAAACCACTGTTTGGGCGCACGGCAGGATTCAGAAAGAAAGGAGCGCCATTTGAGTTTTTGAATGTAAAATTTGCTTGAATAATTAGCGGATGCCATGTTGTGTTTGGAGAGCCCCTGATGTGCCTAAACAGTGGAAACTTCCCACAAGTGACACAATTTTGGAAACTAGACCCCTCAGGGAACTTATCTAGATGTGTAGTGAGCACCCTGAACCCCAAGGTGCTTCACAGTAGTTTAGAACATGGAGCCGTGAAAATAAAAAAAGCTAACTTTTTCCACAAAAATGATCTTTTAGCCCCAAATTTTTCATTTTCACAAAGGTAAGAGGTGAAAATTGACCCCAAAAACTGTTGTGCAATTTCTCCTGAGTGCACCGATACCCCATATGTGGGGAAAATAGACTGTTTTGGCGCACGGCATGGTTCAGAAAGGAAGGAACACAAAATTGGCTGGAATTGAGAGTGGAAGCCATGTCGCGTTTGGAGAGCCCCTGATGTGCCTAAATAGTGGAAACCCCCCACAAGTGACCCCATTTTAAAAACTAGACCCCTCAAGGATTTTATCAAGGGGTATAGTGAACATTTTGAACTTAGAGGTACGACACAGAATTTGATAACATTAGGTCATCAAGTTGTCATTAGTCTTGAGTGCAAGTGCTCGCTACTTGAGTACTCGGGTATGCACCATGTATCGCGAGTGCTCGAGTGACATGTTCGAGTCCCCGCTCGCATGTTTCATGGTTGTTAGACACCCAAAAAAAAAAAAACATGCGGGGACCACTCGTGCATGGCAGGCAATCAACGCAACTTTTTTTTTTTGGCAACGAAGCATATGGGGCGGAGACTTGAGCATGTCACTCGAGCATCCGCGATACTCAGCGCATACCTGAGCACCCGATGCAGACTCAAGTAGTGAGCACTTCCGCTCAACACTAGTCACCATATCATCTTTTTTTTTTTTTTTTTTCACTTTTAAAAAAATCCCAACCCTAACCCTAGCGTTTATTTTTTACATCGTTCCTCGTGCGGTATAAGTGATTAGACGACCTTATTCTTCGGGTCGGTGCGATTACAGCGATACCAGATTCATATCAGATTTTTATGATTGATAGCTGTCACACACTAAGACGCTTTTTTTTTTTTTTTTTTTTTTTTTTTTTTTTGCATAGACTAGTTTTAGAATTGCCATATTTTGAGAGCTATAATTTTTCCATATTTTGGCCGACAGTCATGTGATGGCTTGTTTTTTATTGGTACCATTTTTGGACACGTGACATTTTGTGATCGCTTTTTTCTTCCGATTTTTAGGAGGCAGAATAAACAAAAAGCAACAATTCAGGAATTGTTTTTTTTTTTTTTTTTTTTTTTTTTTTTTTTGTTTTTTTTAATGCATTTCCACATGTGGTAAAATTGATAAGGCAGCGTTATTCTTTGGGTCAGTACGTTTTCATCAGTGCCACATTTTATATATTTTTTTTATGTTTTGGCGCTTTTACACAATAAAGAGTGTTTTATTGAAAAAAAAATTTTGTATCGCTTTTTTCTGTGACCTATAACTTTTTTTTTATTTTTTGGCTGATGGAGTCTTCTACATCTCCCTTCTCCACTGGTAGAATCTCCTAGCAGGTTATCCAGTATGCATTCAATCAGACAACGCCACAGCCGTGGCATACATACACCGACAGGGCTTAACACGCCGCAAATCCGTTATCACGGCGGTCTCATGGATTCTGGTCTGGGCCGAGTGACACGTGCCAGCAATATCGTCAGTACACATTCTGGGGGTGGACAATTGGGCCGCCGACTTCCTTAGTCATCAGACTCTCCTCGGGCGAGTGGACACTCAACCCCATCGTGTTCGATAAGATCTGTCACAGATGGGGCACCACCGACGTCTATCTAATGGTGCCTCACTTCGTAGCCAGGTCTCGCTACCCCTCTGGCAGTCGGTTATGACACCCTCCTCATTCCATGATTTCATTTTCATCTTCCTTACCTCTTTCCGCCTCTGCCACTGATCCCGAGAGTCATCAAGAAGATCAAGGCAGAGGGAGTCCCAGTAATCTTGGTGGCTGTAGACTGGCCCAGAAGGGACTTACTCTCTCTCTCTCAGGGTCCCCTCTTCCACCAGAATTCTCGGTCTCTGAATTTAATGGCATTGGTTTTGAGAGAAGCATGTTTTTCATCCCAGGTCATACAGACCATGGTCAGAGCAAGAAAGCCCGTGTCCTCACGCATTTAACATCGGACTTGGAAGGCCTTTTTTTTTTCTTTCTTTTTTTTTTTTTGATGGTGTGAAAACAACCTTTTCTGCTCACATGTCTTTTTCTCTTCCATCCATCTTGGCTTTTCTCCAGTTGGGACTCGACTCCGGGCTTTCTATCAGTACTCTCAAGGTTCAGATCTCTGCACTCTCAATTCTTTTTAAACGGAATTTGGCTTCTCGTCCCAAGCTCAAGACCTTCCTTCATGGAGTTGCTCGCCTGGCTTTGCCATATTCCCCTCCTGTAGGCCTTTGGGACCTAAAATAAGCAAGCCCCCTTCGAACCTATCCATGACATCTTGTCGTCATTCCTTTCCTGGAAGGTTGCCTTTTTGGTAGCCATCACGTCCATCAGAAGAGTTTGAGCTGGCATCTCTCTAGTCGCTCTCCTTTTCTCATTCTCCATCAGGACAAGGTAGTTTTCAGACCAGTTCCTCCTTTCTTAAGGTAGTCTCCTCATTCCACATCAACGAGGACATTGTTCTGCCTTCTTTCTGGTCATCTCTGGTTCATCCCCTTGAAAGATCCCTTCACAATCTGGACCTGAGCAGAGCTCTGTGTCTACCTATCAAGGACCGCTTCATTCAGATGTTCTGACACCTTGTTTGTCATCTGAGGGTCATCGCAAGGATCTCCCTGCTACAAAATCTACCCATCGCTGAATTCGCTCGGCTATACTGGAGGCATATCGCGCTACACACAGGCCACCCCTTCCGGGAGTAAGAGCGCTCTCCACCCAAGTGTTGGGGGCTTCCTGGGCTGTTTGCAAATCTGGGTTTCAGAGGCCTGTTGGCAAAGCTGATGCCTGGTCATCTCGTTACACTTTCACAAGGTTCTACAGAGTAGATATCTATGCCTCGGTTGATGCTGGCCTAGGTATGAAGATTCTGCAAACGGCGGTCGCCTGCCGTCCAAGCTGATTTGTCAATTATTCTATTCCCTCCTTGGGACTGATTTAGGACATCCCATGGTTACCTGTGTCCCCCAATGAAGCAATAACGAAAGAAGGATTTTTTGTACTCACTGTAAAATCTTTCTTAGAGCCTTCACTGGGGGACACAGCATCCTCCCTGGTTTATGCCTATGTTGCGCCTATGTGCCTCTGTTGGGCCTGTATATAGTTCGGTTGTTTGTTGCTTCTCTTACTGCTTGTTCACTAACTGACGAGCTTTGTGCCAGTCGATGGGTGTATACTGCTGAGGAGGAGCTAATTCTTTTTTTGCCTAGCGGCCTCCCAGCGACAGATGCATACACTCATGGCTACCTGTGTCCACCAATAAAGGCTCAAAGAAAGAGCTTTTACGGTGAGTACCAAAAATCCCTCTTTTGCGGGACGAGTTACAGATTTTTTTGTTACCATTTTGGGGCACATAATGTTTTATGATTGCTTTTTATTCAGATATTCAGACACAATGAACAAAAAACAGTAATTTAGTTATTTATGTTTTTTATTTTTTGCGCCGTTCACTGTGTGGTAAGTGATAAGACTGATTTGTCCATTGGGTCGGTACGATTACAGAGATACCAGATTTATATTGTTTTTTTATGCTTTGCTATTTTTACACACTAAAAACAATGTTTTACAAAAATGAATTAGTTTTTACATTGCCATATTCTGAGAACTGTAACTTTTTTTTTTTTTGCTGAATGAGCCATATTGCAGTTTTTGTTTTGCGGGACGGTTTGGCGATTTTAATTTATACCATTCTTTTTTTCTTCATATGACTTTTTGAAAGCTTTTTATTAAAATTTTTGTGAGTCAGTCTGATGAAAAAGTGACATTTTTGGTGGTTTTTTTATTTTCTTAACGCTGTTCGCCATAAGGAATAAATAACGTACCAGTTTTATAAAGTGGGTCGTTCTGGATACGGTGTTAACAATTGTGGGGGTTTTGGGGTTGTTTTTTTTTTCACAAACACTGCTTTTTGAGTGGCAAAATGACTTTTTGTGATTTGGGTGTGCTTTTTTGGGTGTGTTTTTTACATATTTTATTTTACTTTTTCACTTTTCTTTGTACTTCGTCCCACTGTGGGACATGTATCATTTTTCGTGTACTGCAGTGCATGAGACGGTCAGTGAGTCACGGAGTGTGCTTGTGAGACCAGGCTTATAGCTAGATCTTACGGACCATCGTACCCTGGGGTCATCAGATGACCTCTAGGTACCATGATAACCATCGGTACCCGCAGTTTTCATTTTGTGGGTCCCATGGTTACAAAGGGGATCTTGCAACTCCCTTACAACCAGTTAAATAGCTCTGTTGCGATTGACAGCAGTATTTGAGGGGTTAATTTGCCCGATCAGTTACAAAAGCGGCCAGGGCCGATTATAGCAGGGTGTCAGCTGTCGCATACAGCCGACGGGCAGCGCTACAATCTTATTCCCAATCGCCGTTTTAAAAGCAAATCGGGAATAAGGCCCCTTTACAACTGCCGTTTTAATACGTATCGGCAGTCGTTAAGGGGTTAAAGTTTCAGATGTTTTCAAGACATATCCACCTAAATTTACCCCTGAAATAAAGCACAGTGTCACGAAAAACCCTTTATATGGCCTATTCAGAAATGCTAAAACTGGCAGTGACAGGAAAAGGTTAACTGCCACAAATTGTAGGACATTTTCCCTGTGCGATTATACGACGTTTCTTTTAGAATTGTCACTTTTGTTCCGGTAGGAACAGTGATTCAGACAGAACGTGAAGGTTTCCTTTTGCCTTATGCTTTAATAAATCTTTATTTTTATTATAGGATTACTTGCATACATATTTGCGCACAAACGGAGGTATTCAAAATCAAGAGATCTTGTTGGTACATCATTTACAGAGAGCAAATTACATACCAGCCTTGCGGCTAAACCAGTCACTGAACAATTATCACCTAGTAAGTCCTCTGTTTCATTTTAAAGAGTATCATGAATATATATGTAAGTAATAACAATAAGTGAAAGTGATTCCATAGTTCTGTCTTTTAAGGACTGGAAGGGCTATCTCTCCTTTTCAAAAATAGTTTCTCTGACTGTTCTGTCTGAACACTGAGATGGTGAGGTGCCAGCGCCGAATACATGCCTTATAATGCCCCTTTTAAATACAGTATATAGATGCTTGCAGCTTCACCCCCAGTTGGAGGTGTCTGTTTTCAGGAAACATAGGAAAGGGTTCTTTACAGTCAGAGCAGTCAGACTGTGGAATGCCCGACCACAAGAGGTAGTAATGGCAGACACTATAACAGCTTTTATACAAGGCTGGATGATTTCCTTGATACACGTAACTGTGGGTTATAGTTAATTTACTGACAAAATGTACAATTGGTGGAAGACGGTTGATGGACCTAGGTCTTTTTTGCAACCTATGTAATTATGTAAAATATCTTTTTATTTTGTGTTTCACACATTTTTTAACATCATTAAAAAAAATTTTCTTTTTTTAATTGTTGGCTTGGCATATTATCCCCCATTACAGAGCAAATCTATCGCATCAATGCATTGTAAAGCTCATCTCGATCTGGTCTGGCTCCTTCCTGACACTAATTGGTCATATAATCGCTGGGATCAAAGTGTAATGGGATATTACGGCTTCCTAAATGGCATACATCCCTGACTTGAGTAAGAAATCAGTCCAATGTTGAAACATGTAGCCTTGTATTCCTTTAATAATTTCTGTTCATAACTTTACCTGCCTGTCATACTCTGCAACGCTCGTATCACCCCTTTTTTTCATTTAATTTATAAACTTTTTGTTTGATCTGTATACATTGCTTTTTTCAGCAATGTATACAGCGATCGTGTAATTTCTGCCTTCTTTACGGGGAGTTCTCCATTCCTGCTGCTGCACATCTCCATGCAGCTGCTGATTCTGCAAGGATGTTCCAAAACTAAATTGCAGAGTCATATGCAGACCTCACAGACAATTTTGGCAATCAGCAGGTTATTAATTATGTAATAATTGTTGGCTAAAGCAATCCCCCATAGTCATTTTGCTATGTAAAGATTACGTTGCATTTCGTGAGGAGAGTATCTGAAAAATGTGTTCAGCTATGGATGTATTTTTATACTTTTTCTTTTCTGTGCAGAATGATTTTGACAGATGCCAGCTGGAAAGAGGAGCTGCCAGAAACTCTATAGTGGATCACTATGTCAAAATACTCCCAAGTGTGCAGCAAACTCTGGCCAGATCCTATCCTTCTATTGTTTGGAAGAAAGGTAACTGAAAGTTGTAGCTTTCGGCTGTATGTAATATCTTATTAACTTCACCTTCATTAATTTTGAGGGGACAGATATTGGAATTGCTTTGGCATTTGCTGGAAATTCATAGTTTTCAAGTCAGATGAACTTGAGGTTACTTTGCTTACTTTCTATTACAGCTGTTTAAAAAACATTTAAAGGGATACTGTCACGTTAAATAATGGTATAAACCTGGCAATATAGCGTTAATCTGCAATCTGACTTAAAGGAGTTGTCCACTACTTTAACATTGATGCCCTATCCGTAGGATAGGGCATGAATGTATGATCGGCCAGGGTCCCGCCCGCGGCATCCCCACCGACCAGCTGTTATCGGTGCAGCGGCCGCCGGCCGGAAGTCCTTGCCTGCGGTGCTTGGCTGTCTGTCTGTAGTGGCCGCCGCTTGTAACTGCACATCCTCCTCCCATTCATCGGGAGGCCGATGTGCAGTTACAAGCGGCGGGCACTGCAGGTAGAGACTTCCGGCTGGCGACACCTGACACCGATAACAGCCGATCGGCAGGGGTGCCGCGTGCGGGACCCCAGCCAATCATACATTGATGCTCTATCCTACAGATAGGGCATCAATGTAAAGTAGTGGATAACCCCTTTAAAGCTACTTTGTCCTGAAAGTGCAGCTTCTTAGAGAAAATGAACTATATTACTCCAGGGAGTCGCTGACTTTAAGCCATACAGACAGGTGTGCCCGGCCAGTCACCGCTCACAGCACTTTGACTGACATCTGGCTCTGCACTGATGCACATAAGTAATATAAAGCCTCAAATGTTCCACCCCTCGCTCCAGGTCTGATCTGAGCTCTGCAAGAAATGACCGATCAATACACCACATGGGTCTGTTAGGGGCACCGACGTGTGACGTACAAATAAAAACAATATGCATGTGTCAGAGATGACTAATGGAAGTACCAAATGTAAATGTATAATGTACAGGTAAGAGCAATGCGTATTCAGTGAAAAGAAAGCGATATATAGTGGGACTGCGCATATGACCTTGATCTCCAGCTTGATAAATAGTGTTCAATTCTTATGTGCAAAAGTTCTGCCCATAGACCAATGTGTAAATGCCAAGACAGGAACATTATGGATTGTCGTCTGCCTATTAATACTAAAATGTATGCATAAAATAAACAGAAATGTAGTATCAACATATACTAGCGCCAAAGGAGATGGTAAGGAAGAAATACTAGGCTGCAGCCAGAAGCACGGGTCCTGTGTGACGGCCCGTAAATAGTCATAAATAGATGGTACTGTCGCACTGATTGGAGGTAGCAGAGAATAGAAAAGAGGAGCACGCAAAACAGAAAGTAATATCTAGAATTTATATTAAACAAATTTCACAATGGAAATTAACTTGGACAATAAAATAATATTCCTAAGGAGACCAGCTATATATGATATTTAGGCAAAGCGTTAATAAATATAATGTTTCTCTGTTTAACGTCCATTTGCATGGTAAGAAATGCTGCTGCTATTGGAAACGTGCCTGCTATGCCGCTAAATAGCTCATAGTCTGTAAGAATGAATACACGGTGCTTAGTAAAAGCATACAGTTAGTGGGGCTGGTCCCTTGATTAGAGGTGTGAATTCCTGGTGAGTAAAGAGTGCGGGGTGTCTACTCCCCTGTACGTACTCCGAAGCCCACAGTTACCTGCTGTCAGGTCCTGGGCCATACAGTAAAGCAGGGAGCTGTAATCTCCTAAGTGGTATGTAGAGCCAGGGCACTCCGTCCGGTAGCATCCCTGGTAACCACACGGGCGGAAGGAGCTGGTGACGTCATAGCTGCTGACTATGGTGTCCTATGAAGGCCAGAAAAGAGGCTTCATTATTCATCATTCTTCAGATGATTTGTCAGTGTAGATGAAATAGTATTAAAGGAGTTTTCCAGGCTAAAAAGAACTCTGCAGTCTGTGACTGCACATTGCCGAATTGTGATAAGTTTACAATGCGCACACTGCCACAATTTCCCTTTCAATTGGGTATTTATACAATTTGCATAGTTGCAGCCAGTTTGACTCTCTCGGCCACTACTCTCAATGAAGTTGGCACATGACCACCCACTCTTGTTTAGAATATAGGAGAATTGTTAATTTGTGCTGATTGCACTCAGTCATGATTCGGCAGTCTTCAGTTACATGGTGACGGCAGACAGTTCTAGCGGGCAGCAGAGTTGTCACCGGATAGCGGCCTGTAATGTCTGTAGGTTTGACTACTCTACCATTGTTAAAATACAAATACATATCCAAAATATTCAACACTAAGCAACAGTTTCTTGTTTATTCTAGTGACAAGACCCAAACCTTTATCTACTGTTGCAAAACCGGCTCCCTCAGGGAGTGTGATTACCGAAGCTGACTTTATCCGTAACGTGCTGCTGAAAATAAAGGAAGTGTCTGCAGCTAGTGAGAGTAGAGACTTCTCTCCTTATAAAAGGTAAGAAATGTGCCTGGGCTTTCATCTGAGAATCCGTTTATGGTACTCCCATTCCTACACAGTACTTAAGCTCTTCTATGTTTGAACCAATGTATCTTTTGTGGCACAGTGACATTAAAATGCTTTTGGTAGGAGACCATTTCTGTAGAGTTCTGTAGCTGTAGTCAAGAGACTTGTCTTGTTCTGCTTAGTCATGTAAAACTCAAATGGTATAAATTAATAGAATAGTGAGACATTAAAGGGGTTGTCTGATATAGAAATATCATTTAAGTATGTTTCTCTTATGAAGTGCTCTTGGTCCCCTGACTGCAGCAGTCAGCCTGGACTGGACATGTAATGTGCTGGAAAGTGAGTATGCCTTTTTTTTTTAAATACATATTTTAAGTGCATACATGCATTGCAAATATATATTTTTCCAATACCGGACAACCCCTTTAACTGACTTGTTTAAAACAAAAGGTTTTTTTTGTTTTTTTTTTAAAGTGGTTGCCCATTAAAAGACTCCTTTATTGCTGGCCCCATAAATTAAAAAATTCTCTACTTCCTGGATCTGCATGGCTCATAGATTGTGTACTCCGCCAGTGTCTTGATGAACAATGTCTCATGACTCATGTAAGCCACTGATTGACTACAATCTTCATAATTACATCTTTGCAAAAAGTTTATTCGCCTCAGGATAGAAATGTGAAGGCTGCTGTCAGTCTGCAGCCACCGATTGACTGCGGCAGTCATGTGACCTCAGGAGACATGAAGATGAGTGTCCGTCCTGCTTCGTGTGTGCTCAAGTAGGATTCTACCCTAAATATTTATATAGCAACATTGATTCCATGGTGCTGTACATGAGAAGGGGTTACATGCAAAATACATATCACTTACAGTAAAGAAGCTAACAATGATAGACTGATACAGGAGGAAGAGGGCCCTGCCCTTGCGGCTTACATTCTACAGGATGATGGGGAAGGAGACAGTAGGTTGAGGGGTTGCAGTAGCTCTGGTGTTGGTGAGGTGGCAGCAAGGTCATGGCAGCCTGTAAGCTTTCTTGAAAAGATGGGTTTTCGGGTTCTGTCTGAAGGATCCGAATGTGATGGCTAATCAAACGTGTTGGGGCCAGATTTCCAGAGGATGGGGAATATTGGGGACAAGTCTTTTAGGCGATTGGGTGAAAAACTAATGAGTGTGGAGGAGAGAAGGTGGTCTTGGGAGGACTGGAGTTTACGTGAGGGAAGATATCGGGATATTAGTTTGGAGATGTACGGAGGAGAAAGGTTATGGATGCCTTTGTAGGTCAGTGTTAGTAGAAGTTTGAACTGGATATGCTGGGGAATTGGGAGCCAGTAAAGGGACTTGCAAAGAGGGGAAGCAGAAGAGTAGCGAGGAGAGAGATAAACTAGTCAGGCAGCAGAGTTAAGGATGGTCTGGAGAGGTACAAGAGTGTTAGCAGGTAGGCCACAGAGGAGGATGTTGCAGTAGTTGAGGCGGGCGATGATGGGGTATGCACAAGCATGTAGTAGATTGAGGGTTTAGGAAAGGACGGATTCTGGAAATATTTTTAAGCTGGAGGCTACAGGAGGTGGCGAGAGCTTGGATGTGCTGTTTGAAGGATAGGGCAGATTCAAGGGTTACTCCGAGGCAGCGGATTTCCGGTACGGGTGGAAGCGTGATGTAGTTTATTACTACAGATAGATCAGGTGGGGAAGATATGTGAGATGGAGGAAAGATAATGAGTTCAGATTTATCCACATTAAGCTTGAAGCGAGAGGAGGAGGATATGGCAAATAGATACTCAGGGATTCTGGACAGCAGAGGTGGATCTGAGTGTCGTCAGCGTGCAGATGGTACTGGAAGCCATGGGAATTTGAGTTGTCTCCAGCCAAGGGTATAGATGGAGAAGAGTAGGGGTCCTAGGACAGAGCCTTGAGGGACTTCAACAGAGTGAGGGCCGGATGAGGAGGTAGCGTGGGAGATTCTAAATGTGTGGTTGGAAAGGTATGATTTGAGGGCAAGGTCTTTGATGCCAAAGGAAGAGAGGATTTGTAGTAGATGGCAGTGGTCAACTGTGTCGAAGGCAGATGACAAATCAAGGAGGAGTATTGATAATTGTCTGTTAGCTTTGGCTATAAGTAAGTTAGTGATTTTGGTCAGGGCCGTTTCAGTGGAATGGTGAGGACAGAAGCCAGATTGTAGGTCGTCGAAGAGAGTTAGATGAGAGGAAAGTTCAGCGTGAACTGCTGTTCAAGGAGTTTGGAGGCGAATGGGAGCAGCAATATGGAGCGATAGCTGGACTTAGCAGTTGGGTCGAGCAATGTTTATTTGAGGATAGACGTGATTGTGGCATGTTTGAAAGCAGAGGGGAAGGTAGCAGATGTTAGTGATAGGTTGAAGAGATGGGTTAGGGATGGAATAAGTGTGGTGGTGAGGTTGGGGAGGAGGTGGAATGTGATGGGGTAAAGTGCACAAGTAGTGAGGTGTGATTTGGAGAGGAGATAAGGAAGTTCACCTTCATTGATGATCGAGAGGGTGGTTATGGTGTAAGGGCATTAGTCTGGTATACAAAGGAGTTTGTGGTGGTCGAACAATAAAGACTTGCCTTGTTTGGTCAATCTTATTTTTGCAGTGTGTGGCAAAGTCCTCAGCAGCGATTAGGGAGGTCGGAGGGGACAGTGCTGGGCGGAGGAGGGGAGTTAAGTGTTGAATAACTGTTTGGGTTTGTAGAATAAGGAAGATACAAGGGATGTAAAGTGGGCCTGTTTAGCAGAGGTGAGGGCTGATTTGAGTGCGAGTGTTGCGTGTTTGAATGCAGTGAAGTCATCTTTCGAATGTGTTTTCCTCCAACACCGCTCCGCAACCCTGGACACTTGCCGAAGCTTTTTAGTGAGGTTATTGTGTTAGGGTTTTCTTTTGATTTGTCGCACTCTGCCATGCACGAGTAGGGCGACCACGACAATAGCTGATGTGAGAGTGGCATTGTAGAAAGCAGTGGCGCTGACTGTGTCGTGGAGTGAAGATATGGATGCTAGTGGTAGAATAGAGTCAGAGTGTGTGAGTGTCTAGATGTGCGAGGTTTCTGCGGGGGGTGTTATGGTTGCTGGACATGGCTGACAGGTGAAGAGGACAGGGATGAGAACGTGAGTAGATGGTGGCCAGATAAGGGGAGAGGGGAGGTTGTGAGGTTAGATAGGGAGCAGAGTCGAGTGAAGATGAGGTCTAGTGTGTGTCCGTCTGTGTGGGTGGCTCAGGAGGACCAAGTCCAAAAGATGAAGTAAGCAACAAGAGTTTGGAGACTGCTGACTGGCGGGTGTCGGTGGGGATGTTGAAGTTACCCATGATGATGGTGGGAATGTCAGCAGAGAAAAAGTGAAGCAGCCAGGTGGAGAATTGTTCAATAAAGGCAGTGGCAGGGCCAGGAGGACGGTATATGACGGCCTCTTGGAGGTTGGAAAGAGAGTAGATGCGGACAGTGTGGACTTTAAAAGAAGGGAGGTTTAGGGACTGTAGAGGTGATATTGGGTTGAAGGTCCAGTTGGTAGAAAGAAGACCCACTCCTCAACCATGCCTGTTACCAGGGTGAGGAGTATGGGTGAAGTGGAGGCCGCTGTAGCACAGCGCAGCAGGGGAGGCAGTGTCGGAGGGTGTCAGCCCAGGAAGGATAGATTGCGAGAGTTAAAGAGGTCATGAATCACATGGAGCTTATTGTAGACAGAGCAGGCATTCCAGAGTGCTCCAGAGAGGGGGAGCAGGGGGTGGACGTCAGGACGGGTTTAATGTAGGAGAGATTGCGGAAGTTCATATTAGGTAGGCAGCGATATGAGGGGGCATAAGAGGGAGGTAGCAGTTGTGTGGGGGTCCAGGATTGGGAGATATGTCGCCAGCAGTGAGGACAAGCAGAGAGCAAGAAAGCAGGTGAAAGGAAAGAGGCCGGCTTGTTTTATGTTTTAGTAGGCGAGATCTGAGGTTGAGGAGCAGGTCTGCAGATGAGGTCAGGTGGGAGGTAAGAGGGATTGAGAGATTATTTGGATAGAGGATGCTGGGGTTTGGGGATAGCAAAGGAGTGAGGATTAGTGGAACAAAAACTGTAAGGGTATATACAAGCATGGTGGTATAGTAAGTGTGGGGGAAAAAGAAAAGCGAAGTACATTTAGTGAACAGTGTTAGGCTGAGTTCACACGATGCGTATTTCATGCGTTTTCCGCGGCGTTTTTGCAGTTGCGGAAACGCATGAAAAACGCATGGTAGAAGGGAAGCAATGTTCCCCAATGGAAATCCGCATGTGCTGTGCCCATGATGCGGATTTTTCCGCAGCGTCAACGCTGCGGTCAAAAATCCGCAGCATGTCAATTAATTTTGCGGAAACGCGGCGATTTCGCCGCCATTGACTTGCATTAGAACGCGCCAATTCCGCAAGACCGCATTTGTACTTGCGTTATTGGCGCGTTCTAATATGCGGATGGTACCCGAGTGTGGAGGAGAGGAGAGTCTCATCCACACCCAGGTACCATTAAAAAAGCTGTAAAAAAAAAGAATAAAATAAAAAATAAATGTATACTTACCATCTGTCGGCCCGCGCAGCGCTCCCGCTTGGTTCCCGGCACTTGCAGTGAGTTGTAGGACCTGCGGTGACGTCAGAGTCATGTGACGGGTCATGTGACGCTGACGTCGGCAGGTCTTTCAATTCAAAGTTGTCGGCAGCCGGGAACTTTGTAAAGCAGGACAGCGCGGGCCATCGGAGGTAAGTATATACACGCTCTCGGGTCACACTATATAAATCCATGCTGTTTGCATGGATTATATAGTGTGACCTAGTTGTCAAGCACTTTCCAGGTGATGCTAAAATCGCCTGGAAAGCGCATGTCAATCTGCATGTGGATCCGCATGTATTCTGCAGGAAAAACGCATGCACAATCTGCATGCGTTTTTTCTGCCAGGGAGATGCAGAAATGATGCAGAAATTTTCTGCTTCATTTCTGCATCGTGTGCACATACCCTAACAAAGAACTTGGCACTCCAGGCTAAATGCTGATGAACAATACTTTTTATTTAGAAAAGCAATCCACTGTAAAAAAAAAAAATTGACACTTCAGTCTAAAATTAGACATTTATCAATACTGAAAGATACAAAAGAAAACAAAATAATCAAAAATTTAACAAATGAGGCATAACAAGTATAAGTATATACCTGGTATGCATGAGATACAAAGAAATGTAAGAACATAATTCCCAATTGGCTTTGGGATGCGGTAGAATAATAATTAAAAAGTACATTACTATTACATACTATCGCCCAGTGGTAGCTCAGTAGACTATTAAATAGGGAGGCAGAGTATTTTAATAGCATGGTAGGGTATAAATCCCATAAATTATAGTGTATCATGTACAGTGGGTACGGAAAGTATTCAGACCCCTTTAAATTTTTCACTTTGTTTCATTGCAGCCATTTGGTAAATTCTAAAAAGTTCATTTTTTTTCTCATTAAAGTACGCTCTGCACAACATCTTGACTGAAAAAAATAGAAATGTAGAAATTTTTGCAAATTTATTAAAGAAAAATTGAAATATCACATGGTGATAAGTATTCAGACCCTTTGCTCATTTAAGTCACATGCTGTCCATTTCCTTGTGATCCTCCTTGAGATGGTTCTACTCCTTAATTGGAGTCCAGCTGTGTTTAATTAACCTGATAGGACTTGATTTGGAAAGGCACACGCCTGTCTATATAACACCTCACAGCTCACAGTGCATGTCAGACCAAATGAGAATCATGAGCTCAAAGGAACTACCCAAGGAGCTCAAAGACAGAATTGTGGCAAGTCACAGATCTGGCCAAGGTTACAAAAGAATTTCTGCATTACTCAAGGTTCCTTAGAGTACAGTGGTTTCCATAATCCTTAAATGGAAGAAGTTTGGGACCACCAGAAGTCTTCCTAGACCTGGCCGTCCAGCCAAACTGAGCAATCGTGGGAGAAGAGCCATGGTGAGAGAGGTAAAGAATAACCCCAAGATCACTGTGGCTGAGCTCCAGAGATGCAGTAGGAAGATAGGAGAAAGTTCCACAAAGTCAACTATCACTGCAGCCCTCCACCAGTCGGGCCTTTATGGCAGAGTGGCCCGACAGAAGCCTCTCCTCAGTGCAAGACATAGGAAAGCCCGCATAGAGTTTGCTCAAAAACACATGAAAGACTCCCAGGCTATGAGAAATAAGATTCTCTGGTCTGATGAAATGAAGATAGAACTTTTTGGTGATAATTCTAAGCGGTACGTGTGGAGAAAACCAGGCATTGCTCATCACCTGAACAATACAATCCCAACAGTGAAACATGGTGGTGGCAGCATCATGCTTTGGGGGTGTTTTTCAGCTGCAGGGATAGTACGACTGGTTGCAATTAAAGGAAACATGAATGCGGCCAAGTACAGAGAGATCCTGGATGAAAACCTCTTCCATAGTGCTCTGGACCTCAGACTTGGCCGAAGGTGCACCTTCCAACAAGACAATGACCGTAAGAACACAGCTAAAATAACAAAGGAGTGGCTTCAGAACAACTGTGACCATTCTTGACTGGCCCAACCAGAGCCCTGACCTAAACCCAATTGAGCATCTCTGGAGAGACCTGAAAATGGCTGTCCACCAACGTTCACCATCCAAGCTGACGGAACTGGAGAGGATCTGCAAGGAAGAATGGCAGAGGATCCCCAAATCCAGGTGTGAAAACTTGTTGCATCATTCCCAAGAAGACTTATGGCTGTACTAGCTGAAAAGGGTGCTTCTACTCAATACTGAGCAAAGGGTCTGAATACTTATGACCATGAGATATTTCAGTTTTTCTTTAATAAATATGCAAAAATTTCTACATTTCTGTTTTTTTTCAGTCAAGATGGGGTGCAGAGTGTACATTAATGAGAAAAAAAAAATTTACTTTTTAGAATTTACCAAATGGCTGCAATGAAACAGAGTGAAAAATGTAAAGGGGTCTGAATACTTTCCGTACCCACTGTAGATTGTTTTTGTAGCTTGCTATGAGCTATGCCAGTCACGTCATCCAGAAACAGAGCGTATATAGAACAACCAGAATTGCCAGAAACACATGAATCAAAGAATAAGTTGGAATCGCATCTGAATATCATCCTCTGAGAAACAAAACAACGGAAACTCCCTTGATCTGGTCTTTGTACGGCTTTGTTCAATCCCCTACCTAGATAACTCCCCTCTTCCCCTCTCTGATCATAACAGTCTCTCCTTCACGCTCACAAATCCTTGCCCACCCCAGCACACTCCTACCTATCACACATTCAGAAATTTACAAGCCATTAACCCTCTTAGACTCCCTTCACTCATCACTGTCCCCAATCTCCTCTTTTTCCTGTCCTTATCTGGCTGTAAATCACTACAATGACACTCTCAGAAGCACCCTGGACCAAGTAGCGCCCCTCACCCTCAGAACATCTAAACACAAAGTAAAACAGCCCTGGCTGACACCACGAACCCGATTTCTCCAATTATGCTCTAGGAGTGCTGAACGCCTATGGAGGAAAACTCGCACACTAGAAAACTTTATCCACTATGAATTTGTTAAAAACCTATAACTCTTCACGTTGCCAAACAGACATACTTCACCACCCTGATCTCTTCACTATCCAACAACCCAAAAAAACTCTTCGACACCTTTCACTCCCTCCTCAGTCCTAAAGTGCTGGCCCCTATCTCGGACATTTGTGCTGAGGACCTGGCCTCCTACTTCGCAGAGAACATTCATCAGGAAATCAGCTCCCAGCCACCATGTTCCATGACTCCCATCCCTCCCCACATCTCCTCTGGATCACTCTCCACATTTGACCCAGTCACACAAGAAGTAGTCTCCAGGCTCCTCTCTTCTTCTCATGCCAGTCCATGCACCCTATTCTCTCACACCCACTCCAGTCTCTCTCTTCAGTCATCACTACTCTCCTAACTAAAATCTTCAACCTCTCCCTCTCATCTGGTAACTTCCCCTCCTCCTTCAAACATGTCATCATTACTCCATTATTAAAAGAGCCCTCTCTTGACCCTTCCTGCACAAACTACTACAGACCAGTCTCCAATCTCCCCTTTATCTCTAAACTCTTGGAGCGCCTGGTCTACTCCCACCTTACCCTTTACCTCTCCATTCACTCTCTTCTAGACCCATCACAGACCGGCTTCTGTCCTCTACATTCTACAGAAACTGCACTCCTCAAAGTAACCAATGACCTTTTGACAGCAAAACGGAACGGTGACTACTCTCTGCTCATTCTTCTGGACTTTTCTGCAGCTTTCGACACCGTTGACCACCACCTCCTCTCTATGCTCCACTCAATTGGCTTAAAAAGCACTGCTTTCTCCTGGTTCTCCTCTTATCTATCTGACCGCTCTTTGTGTATCATTCGCTGGCTCCACTTCTCCCCCCCCCCTTCCTCTTGCTTTTTGGGTTCCTCAGGGTTCAGTCCTTGGCCCACTTCTCTTCTCTCTCTACACTGCCCCAATTGGAAAGACCATCAGCAAATTTGGCTTTCAGTAACATCTTTATCCTGATGACACACAACTATACACCTCATCCCCCGACTTTACCCCCACTGTACTACAGAATACCAGTGACTGTCTGTCCACAGTTTCCAACATAATGTCCGTTCTTTATCTGAAACTCAACCTTTCTAAAACTGAACAACTTCTGCTCCCACCGTTTACTCACCTCCCTAAATCTGACATATCCCTCTCCGTGTGTGGCACCACAATGACGCTGAGCCAGCAGACGCGCTGTCTGGGCGTTGTGTTTGACACCAATCTTTCCTTCACCTTCCATATACAATTTCTTTCCCGGTCTTGTCGCTTGCACCTGAAGAACATCTTTAGAATCCGCCCCTTTCTCTCCTTGGAAACCACAAAAACCCTCACTTTTGCCCTGATCCAGTCCCGCCTTGACTACTGTAATTCTCTATTAATTGGCCTCCCCCTCACTCAACTTTCCCCTCTCCAGTCCATCCTTAATGCTGCAGCCAGGGTCATCTATCTGGCTAATCGTTACTCAGATTCTTCCGCTCTATGCCAGTCATTGCACTGGCTGCCTATACATTATAGGATCCAATTTAAATTGCTTATTCTCACCCGCAAAGCTCTACACAGTGCAGCACCCCCCTACATCTCCTCCCTCATTTCTGTTTATCAGCCTACTCGTTCTCTACGCTCCGCAAGCGACCATCGACTAACATCCGCACTAATCCATACGTCCCACTCCCGGCTCCAAGACTTCTCCCAAGCTGCACCTATTCTTTGGAATGCTCTACCCCAAGAAATTAGGACGAGCCACAACTTACACGGTTTTAGGTGCTTCCTAAAAACACACCTGTTTAGGGTGGCCTATCGCGTTCCCTAATCGAAGTGTTTTTATATTTTTATAGCCCATTCATTATTTCTCCAAACATAAGTCTCCACCGAACCCAAAAGCTCTACAGATTCTGGCTGGTGACGAGCTCATGCAGCCTTTATCTATCGCTCATCCCCTCAAGATGGCTGGACGATTATTGTGAATAGGCCCCTGCACTTTGTGTCACCCCCCACCTCATTGTAGATTGTAAGCTCTTACGAGCAGGGTCATTATTATTTTTGCTTTAATTATTGTATTATCTTTAGCTTTGTTACTTGTGACTGTTGTGTGTGAACCTCTGAATTGTAAAGCGCTGCAGAATAGGTTGGCGCTATATAAGTAAAGATTATTATTATTTACTAGATTGCAGGACTGAGAGAAAAGACATAGCACAAGGTCTGTGGCAACAGCGCTGAGGAATGGCATAACTTTCAGTGCGTAGAGCGCAAAGTGTTATCTGCTGCTTTATCTAGAAAGCTGATAATGTGGGCCGCGCCATGTTTAAGGCGTGTGACCTCTAATGACATGTGACGTTGCGCTCCAGCACAACACGTGTCGCCTTAATGGAGCATTAGGTGGAGATCATGTGACCAGAGGTGACATATCACTATGTCTCAAGTGGTCACTTAAGAAGATGCCCCCTGCAGTGAGATCCTCCCACAGGAGAGAATGGAGAATATTTTCCTGGCATGTGTATGTGGATATGGATATGTGGAATGAGTTGTGTAGGGGAAGCAATGAAAAGATAGAATGCCAAGGTAAAATAAAGCCGAGAAAATACCAGAAGGTAAAAGAAAGGGAGTAGAAAAATAAAGTAAAGCGGAAATAATAATAAAATAGAAATAGAAAAAAAAGATTTTTTCCTTTTGTGCAGCACCATTCTGGGACCATTTAATAGTGGGTTGTCCATTCATGAAAAAACTCTTTAATTACTTTTCCATTCCATAACCCTATTAGAGATGGAAATAGCTGAATGTGATTTTTCTGCTCTTCAGTTTGACAGATGAAAGCCCAAGTCCAGTTTCTCAAGATGCCAAAATGGAAATACATGATGCTTTTGTTGGTAAACCAATATTGAAAACTAGAAGAGACTCCAGGTTAGTGGTACATTTTTTTTCCATGCTGCTGCCTACTGTGCTTTTGGATTGGTTTGTACACACAGAAGGGCTCCCCGTCCGTAATCAGTTATGTCCTGTGTGGACCAACCTTGTTAATTGTTATAGCATTTTTTTATCATGTGTAATTGTGATGCCTTTTATAAACCTAGTTGTTTGTATGTTACAGGCTGTTGGACTCTCCCGTCCACCCTGTCCTGGCAGAACCCTCCTTTGGCACAGATTTTGCAAATGTCCGTTACAAAACACCTTGCAGATCTTTCCTGCTGACTTCCAGCCCTGTCCAATCAAGTCTTCTCAAATCTACACCGATAAAAAACCTTTCCAAAGCATCGGAGTTTAGCTTGCTGCAGACACCTCTGGTGGTAAAGGTAAGGGTTCAGCATCATACATTTTTAGTTTGTTTAGCAAAGGATTGAGATGCATCGCATAATAGCTTTATGCTCTACTCCATTAATTACTCGGGCTTTGAGTCCTAACATTTGTTCTACGGTCTGTTCATTTGTTGATGCTGCTCATCAAATCTTATTGTAGTAACGTTTTTTTTGTGCGTTTCTCTCTAGAAGGCAAAAGCCTTGATGGCAAGCACAAGGGCTTCTGACTATATTGCACGCACTCGCCAATCTGTTCTGAGGTCCAGTACACACACAACTCCTTTGGCCTCTCCTTCAGTTTCCCCTGGAAGATCAATTGCACCTCCTTTACGGTCCAGACAACTAAAAATCTCTTTTATGGAGCAAATTAGCAAGAAATTTAGTAAAGGGGTAAGTCTCGCATTATGCATAGTGGTCTGATTTGATGTGGGCATGCTTAACGTAAGTATATTACACTGTTTTTAACATTTATGAATTGAGCACCTTTTTATGTCATGTTAAAAAAAAAAATTGTGTTCGTTAACACCTTAAATAGTTTTCCTCTAGTTCTTTTTTTGTCGCATCATTTTTTTTTAATACTAAGCAATATTTTACTAACAGATTTTGTCAACTGAGCAAGAAGAGCCCAGAATTTCTCCTGTTCTGAAGTCTGGTCGAGACACTATGTGGGCAGAAAGAGTGGCTATGCTTACCGAAAATTATGCCAATACAGACAATGATGAAATGGATGAATCTTCATCTGGAATTCAAGATGGAAGCCCAAGCAAAATGGAGGCTAGCAAAGACGCAAGCCATGTGTCTGCAAGGTCTAACCAGACAACACTAGAGTATCATGATGCTCCAACACCTGAGGACAAGGTGGTTTCAACAACTGTGAATTCTTCAGGTAGTGAACAGCAGCCACATGCTGAGCTGGACCGTGTGCTAGTAACTGGAGATGTCCACCACCCAATTGTGGAAGCCCTGGAGACACCAGAGAAAGGTATGTCACATCCATGATGTCCTGTGTGTGCTCATGTTTGATTGCAGGTAGAGCAGCGCATAAAATACTCACACACCATTGTATAGAGGCGGCAGAGATTGACATGTGGCTTTGGAGGAAATCTTTACCATAATTAGCAATGTAATTATATCTCCTCTGCCACATTTATGCCTATGAGGTTGTTCATATCAAGGTGTGAGACCCGCAGATAACTTGTGCATTATGGTCTGCGCTCAGACCAAGTTTCAAGAACCTCTGCATGAGCATTAAATAAGACTAAGAATTAATTTAGAGTCCCCCTCTTTTTTTTTTGTGCACAAAAAAAGCCAGACTACATCAGTTTGTTTCAATTCTCATCCATTTAGAGCACATGGATCCGAGGGTTCGCTTTTATTTTGTATGGATCCATTTAGGGGACGAATTTGATGTACAAATTAGATCAGAAGCAGACATGTTTCTATTCGTATATTTGTCTTCAATTTTTTTTTGCAGGCAATCGGTCCACAAAAAAATTGATGTCAGCATGCTCATCGACTACAATGGGTGTTATGCATACTCACGGTCAGAGCGGCTGCATCACTAGATGAGGCGCGGCCTCGCTGCATACAAGTGTATGAAGCAAGGCTGCGCCCACTGGACGGCTGCGTCACTAGACGAGGCCTCGCTCCATACAAGTGTATGAAGCAAGGCTGCTCCCACTGAACGGCTGCGTCACTAGACGAGGCGCGGCTTCGCTCCATACAAGTGTATGAAGCAAGGCTGCACCCACTGGAAGACTGCGTCACTAGACGAGGAGCTGCTTCGCTCCATACAAGTGTATGAAGCAAGGCTGCGCCCACTGGACAGCTGCGTCACTAGACGAGGCACAGCCTCACTCCATATAAGTGTATGAAGCAAGGCTGCGCCCACTGAACGGCTGCGTCACTAGACGAGGCGCGGCCTCGCTCCATACAAGTGTATGAAGCAAGGCTGCGCCCACTGGACGGCTGCGTCACTACACGAGGCGCGGCTTCGCTCCATACAAGTGTGTGAAGCAAGACTGCGCCCACTGGATGGCTGCGTCACTAGATGAGACGCGGCCTCGCTCCATACCAGTGTATGAAGCAAGGCTGCACCCACTGGACAGCTGCGTCACTACACGAGGCGCGGCCTCGCTCCATACAAGTGTATGAAGCAAGGCTGCGCCCACTGGACGGCTGCGTCACTACACGAGGCGCGGCTTCGCTCCATACAAGTGTATGAAGCAAGGCTGCGCCCACTGGATGGCTGCGTCACTAGATGAGACGCGGCCTCGCTCCATACAAGTGTATGAAGCAAGGCTGCGCCCACTGGACGGCTGCGTCACTACACGAGGCGCAGCTTCGCTCCATACAAGTGTATGAAGCAAGGCTGCGCCCACTGGACTGCTGCGTCACTACACGAGGCGCGGCCTCGCTCCATACAAGTGTATGAAGCAAGGCTGCGCTCACTGGACGGCTGCATCACTACACGAGGCGCAGCTTCGCTCCATACAAGTGTATGAAGCAAGGCTGCGCTCACTGGACGGCTGCGTCACTAGATGTATGGAGCTGAATAAATATGGAGTAAGTATGGAGCTGAAGAATAAAGCTGCCTTATCAATTTTACCACACCCGGAGTAGAATAAAAAAAATTAAAAAAAAAAACAATTCCTGAATTGTTGGTTTTTGTTTATTCTGCCTCCCAAAAGCTGGAATAGAAAGCGATCAAAAAATGTCACGTGCCTGAAAATGGTACCAATAAAAAACGTCAACTCATCCCGCAAAAAGCAAGCAGTCACATGACTGCCGACCAAAATATGGAAAAATTATAGCTCTCAAAATATGGCGATGCAAAAACTAGATTTTACAAAATATGTGTCTTTTAGTGTGTGACAGCTGTCAATCATAAAAACCCGATATGATTCTGGTATCTCTGTAGTCGCACCGACCCGAAAAATAAAGTCGTCTAATCACTTATACCGCACTAGGAACGGCGTGAAAAATAAACGCTGGGGTTGGGGTTGAGGTTAGGGTTGTGCTAATGTTAGGGTTGTTTTTTTTTTTTTTTTCAAAAGAAAAAAAAAAATGACGATATGGCAACTAGTGTTGAACGCAAGTGGTCGCTACTTGAGTTTGCATTCGGTGCTCGGGTATGCATTGAGTATCGCGGGTGCTCGAGTCTCCGGCCCACATACTTCGTGGCCAAAAAAACCTCGTGGGGATTGCCTGCCATGCATGAGCGATCCCAGCATGTTTTTTTGGGGGTGTCTAATAACCGTGAAACATGCGGGCAGGGACTCGAGCATTTCACTTGAGCACCCGTGATACATGGTGCATACCCGAGTACCCGATGCAAACTCAAGCAGCGAGCACTTTTTCTCAAGACTAATGACAGCTTATTCAATATGATGACCTAATGTCATCAAATTCTGTCTCGTACCTCTGGGTTCAAAATGTTCACTATAACCCTTGATAAAATCCTTGAGGAGTGTAGTTTCCCAAATGGTGTCACTTGTGGGGGTTTCCACTATTTAGGCACATCAGGGGCTCTCCAAACGCGACATGGGGTCCGCTCTCGATTCCAGACGATTTTGCGTTCAAAAAGTCACACAGTGCTCCTTCCCTTCTGAACTCTGCCGTGCGCCCAAACACTGTATTTTCCCCACATATGGGGTATTGGCGTACTCAGGAGAAATTGCACAAAAGTTTTTGGGGTCCTTTTTCTCCTCCTACCCTTGTGAAAATAAAAAAATTGGGGCTAAAACATCCTTTTTGTGGAAAAAGTTTGATTTTTTTATTTTCATGGCTCCATGTTATAAACTTCTGTAAAGGACTTGGGGGTTCAAGGTGCTCACCACACATCTAGATAAGTTCCCTGAGGGGTCTAGTTTCCAAAATGGTGTCACTTGTGGGGGGTTTCCACTATTTAGGCACATCAGGGGCTCTCCAAATGCAACATGGCATCCACTAATTATTCAAGCAAATTTTACATTCAAAAAGTCAAATGGCGCTCCTTCCCTTCCGAACCCTGCCGTGCGCCCAAACAGTGGTTTTCCCCCACATATGGGGTATCTGCTTACTCAGGAGAAACTGCACAACAAATTTTGGGGTCCATTTTTTCCTGTTACCCCTGCGAAAATAAAAAAAATTGGGTCTAAAGTAACATTTTTGTGAAAAAAGTTAAATGTTAATTTTTTTTCAACCACATTCCAAAAATTCCTGTGAAGCACCTGAAGGGTTAATAAAGTTCTTGAATGTGGTTTTGAGCACCTTGAGGGGTGCAGTTTTTAGAATGCTGTCACTTTTGGGTATTTTCTGTCATAAAGACCCCTCAAAGTGACTTTAAATATGATGTGGTCCCTAAAAAAATGGTTTTGTCAATTTTGTTGGAAAAATGAGAAATCGCTGGTCAACTTTTAACCCTTATAGCTCCCCAATAAAAAAAATTTTGGTTCCAAAATTGTGCTGATGTAAAGTAGACATGTGGGAAATGTTATTTATTAACTATTTTGTGTGACATATCGCTCTGATTTAAGGGCATAAAAATTCAAATTTTGAAAACTGCTAAATTTTCAAAATTTTTGCCAAATTTCCATTTTTTTCACAAATAAACGCAAGTGATATTGAAGAAATGTTACCACTATCATGAAGTACAATATGTCACGAAAAAACAATCTCAGAATCAGTGGGATCCGTTGAAGCGTTTCAGAGTAATTACCTCATAAAGTGACAGTGGTCAGAATTGTAAAAATTGGCCTGGTGATTAATGTGCAAACCACCTTGGGTTGTAAAGGGGTTAAAGCCCTATTCACACTTTGCAGAGGAATGGTGTTGATTTGAGGACAGTCTTTGAGTAATGAAATGCACAGCATGTCCATTTTGTTGCAGATACTAAGCAGATATGCTGGGTCCTCTGTAAAATCAGCCTGTCAATACAATGTGCAAAGTGTGGCTGTGCATGATAAGACCATGTCATTTCCCCTTACACTTGCCATTTCTTGAATGCATGTGATCATATGCGAGCTGACCCTCAAAGAACACTAAAGCAAACCATTAGGGATATCCTGAATGGCTCGTCTGTCATGGTTGCACTGTAAAGATGGTCGTTTTAGAAGATTGATCAGCAATTTGTATTTATAAAATATGATGCGGTCTCTGCTGTTATCTGTGGCCTAGTGTCAGCATAAATTTATGCGATGCAGATCTGCCATCGAAACACTATTCAACTACAGCCAGCACCCAACAACATCCCCTCAAAAAATCCAAAACTTACTTGCATTTTTCTTAAGATATCTGCATTCAATCTTCATCTGTCATAAAAAGGCATCAAAATGGAGTTTAATCTTAATGGGCTTTTCCAGCCATCTAGAACCTGAAGCGTATGGCCTATTTTATCTACAACTATCTATGCAGTGCAAACTCGATTCAGGGTTTATGTTCTACAACAGTCTTCCCCAAACTGAAGTGCTCAAGGCCCACCAACAGGTCACGTTTTCAGGATTTCATTAGTATTGCTCAGGTGATAATTACATTACCTGCGCAGGCAGTAATTCCATCACCTGTGTAAGGGTATTTGCGCACGATGCGGATTTGAAGCTGAAATTTCCTGAGCGTTTTTGTCTCTCCCTGGCAGATAAATCGCATGCGGATTTTACATGCAGATTTTACATGCGTTTTTTCCCCTCACCCATGACAGCACACCTTGAGAGGGATCCGCCCCACCAAGGACAGGAAACTGTCTGAAATAAAGGGGCGGTACCTCTCCCTCGCTTCAGTTGGTCTCCTGTCCTTGATGGGAACCTGTCTGTGGAAGAAAAGAATGCTGTACCTGGGTCTGTTCCGGTGTGGAAGAGCGGGCGCCGGCCTGTGCATCGGGTTCCAGGCTCCAGAAGCGCCGTCCATGGTTCCCTGGGGCTGTGTCTGAGCGTGCGCAGGCGGTGAGCAGGGCTACAGCTCCCCGCAGACCGCTGCACCTTGGATGGCGCTTCTGAAGCCTGGAACCCGGTGCACAGGCCGGCACCCGCTCTTCCACACCGGAACAGATCCAGGTACAGCATTCTTTTCTTCCACAGACAGGTTACCATCAAGGACAGGAAACCAACTGAAGCGAGAGAGGTACCTCCCTTTTATTTCAGACAATTTCCTGTCCTTGGTGGGGCGGAACCCTCTCAAGGTGTGCTGTCATGGGTTCAGGATAAACCAGCTTACCGGTAAGTAACCTTGGTGTTTTACATGCGTTTTTTACAGCGTTTTTGTACATCAAAAGCTAGTCACATTCACCCAGTCTTAATTAGCATTTCTATTCATGTAAATTATGCGGCTGCTGTGAGCTGGTATTTTTAGCCTGGGAAGGTGCCTGGTCCCTGGCCATTAAATAACATCTCACTGCTGGTTCATTAGCCGCTACGTCCCTCCGATCAGCACTCAGCAGCACTTTGCATGCAGCATATTTTTGTTGCGTCCAAAACGCTGAAAACATGATCTGCTGGTGGGCCTTAAGGACTGGAGTTGGGGAACCCTGTTCTACAAGATTGGAAATGAAAATGGTAAAATGGACAGGGGTATCTGCACTTCTCAGTATTAACAGCTTGTATGTATTTGAATGGCGGCCCTTTTTTTGAAAAAAAAATTAAAATTACATATATTTCTTTTCTTCAGCTGTGATTAGTATTCATAATAGTGAAGAAATTGAGAGTACCCATTCTGAAAATCTTGGTCAAGAAAAGAAAGAGCATGAATCTGAGCTGCAAATTATGGAGGAGAATGTTCTACTTGTTGAGGAAATTCCTTCTATCGCACCCCTATTTTCTCACTTTGCGGAGATTCAGGTAATGATAATGGTTACCACAGTTTGCTTCTAAGCTTACTGTAGAAGTGTGAGAAAAAGTTAGGCTTCGATGCATTGTCTATCTTTTTTTTTGTTGTTTTTTTTTATGTAAAATTTGTTTCTTACAGGGTTTTTTTGTTCATTTTTTATTAAAACCATTTTACCTAGAGCTTTCAGTTTTGTATTTTTTCCAAACAGGAAAAGGAAAACAAAAACATAAGATATTGACATAGTTACAGTTCAGTTAAAAGCAATCATAATATTTTTTTATTTTTATATATATATATATATATATATATATATATATATATATATATATATATATATATATATATATATATATATATATATATATATATATATATATATATATATAGATGTCAATTAATCAAAAACAACAATAAATCAACAGGAATTGGTATGCACTAGCCCTTTGAGTAGAGAGAATATCCATCTATCTAACAAAGAGCTGATTCTCATTGATTGTTCTGTCATAGGGTCCTAATTTCGATTATTCCTTCCTTTCTCCTTTTTTTCAAGGCCTAAGTGTAAAAGGATGGAGAATAGCAAGGATCTCTTACTCCCGGTTTGCATTCCTACATACTAGTATCTAACCAGGGTCCCCACAGCGACTCGTATATGCATAGCGTTTCTCTTCTGATACACTACTTTTTTCATAAATATAATATTATTAATTTTATTCTTAAATTCTGTTAAGGTTGGAGGGTTTGGATCTAGCCAATGATATGGCAGCAGTTTACGTGCCTGAAAGAGAATCCTTGAGATGCACAGTGTTTGTTGCTTCCCATTCATTATTTATATTGCACATTTTAAAGCCATCTATGCTTAGTTTTGTCTTTTGTTTTTTACAATGTGTGTGTGGTTTTCTTTATACTGATGTTTTAGTCCTCATTTGTGACTTCTCGAAATGCCAGTTTTTGTGTAATGTATTCATGTACCCCTAGCAGAGAACACAATGTATATAGCTTTATTTTGTGCAGTTGAAGACTAACATGCAACATTTCTTTTTAAGATTGTGACTTTTGGCTCTAAAAAGTGACTTTAAAAAACCTGCAAATGATGAATTGGAGCCTTAGAATTTTAAAGGCAATCTGTCACTCAAATGATACTGCCCCAAACCATTGGAAATGTGAATCGAATCTTGGCTGCATGATTACAGCCAGGTATGTCATTCTTTTAAACACAATGGTGTTTGAGAGAACAATTAGTTTGAAGAGCCAGTCAGGGACCATAAGGAGAGACCTGACTAGTACGACGCCATGCCCCAGCCGACTTCTCCTTGCGCTGCTCTCGTCGATTGAACTTTCCCATCTGTGTGCCTTTCAATCAACTAAACCAGTAGGAGGAGAAGCCGGCTCTGAAATGTCAGAGCAGTTACTGGAAGAACATACCTGACTGCAATCATAGAGCCCGATTCACTGGTGACCGCTTCCCTTTAAACACTATAATATTTAAATAAAATCAAACCTTACCGCTGTGGTTTAACCTACAACGACCTTGTATTCATATAATGCTAGCTTTCTGGTGTGCAGTGCTGGTTGTCATAAGTGTATCTACAAGAGTTTCCATTATTATAGTGTTCTTATGTTGTATTGTGTTACTGATATTAGCTGCTATTTTCTGTTACCTAGCACCACACCTTTATTCCTTTACTCTGATTGCAGACCATTATTTTTTCTCTTGCTTGCCTCTGTTCTTCTGCTGTAGCCCCATTTGTTTGCAAATCTAATGACATAATTTTGATTGAATTGGCAACAGGACAGTTTTCACCCGTCAGTATGGGGACTGTCCAACTGGCCTCAGTGGTGTGATCCCGTGAAATCGTTATCGTGAGATTATTTTATCTGTACCTGGAGCTTTTGATTCTCCTTGGTGGCATCCAAATCTTCTATGTCTTCTGCTAAATTGCTTTGGTCTGATGTCCTAAGAGGACACAAAATAGTCTAAATGTCAAAATATTACTCTGCTGGCGCTGCTATGATGATTGTCAGCGTCTTTTTCATGCTTCTTTGACACTCTGCACTACATTCATCAGACAAATGAATGAGTAATATTAACAGAGGTGCAAACAAAAAAATGCTTTGCAATCAGGGGACATAAAGGGATGGTTTTACTTTTTTTGTGGCCAAGACCAATATTCTATTACGCCTCTGTATTGCATGAATAATTTCATATACTTGTTGACTTTGAATTATATTTCCACTTATAAGGAAGAGCAAGTAGTCATCTAGACAACCGGATGACACCAAGTTCCTCTCCTGCAGACAGCAAAGCAAAATGACTGCTAACTTGTCTTTTCTTTTACTTATCAACTGTCACTATGTGTTATAAACACTATAAGTTGTTTTTTTCTCAGGATTTGGATTACACCGTGAATATTAAAGCCCCTGAACCAGAGGTGACATATCAACAAATAAGTTCAGCCGCTGAAGACCCTAATGGGGAGAATAATGCTGACCGTTATTATTGCAACAATTATGAATCTGCCTTAAAAACCTTAAAAGCACCATCAATGGATCCATGTGATCTCAGTGATGAAAAGGTCAATTTGACAGCTACAGTTAGCAGTGATGAAACTTGTGATAATGCCTTGGCTCTTGGCACTGAGGAAGGGACTAAGGTTACTGAAACACTGCCTTTTATGCCTGAACCTATCAATGCAGCCATTGCAGAAAACGTGCTCGATGCTCTTAAAGAAAATAGGGATAAGGATTTTACAGAAGAAGTTAATAGTGATTCAGTTTCTGAAAGGAAACTCAGAAATGCACACGATATCGCTAGGACACCTGTAAACAAGGTTAAGCAAACAAACTCTAACACAGTTCTAAGGATAACACCCCCTGAAAAAGTAGATGAGCAGAAGCTTAATCTGGATGAATTTCAGACTTCTCCAACTGAAGGCAAATCTACTATACTACTAAAGCCTCCAACCCCTCGCAGAAGTATCAGGAGAACTACTAAGGTATCTGACAATACCAACAATACCCTTCCACTTCCTACAACCCCTAAAAGAGGCAGTAGAAAAACCAAGGATAATCCTGAAAACTTAAGTACAACATTACCAATCCAACAAGAGGACCAACCATCCATTACTACCACAAGAATTTCTAGAAGAACTAAAAATTCTGCTTCTGATCAAACTCAGTCCACAGAAAGGGAAACCACTGTTACTGAAGAAATTGTAACAAAGATGCCAGCCTCTCCTGCTAGAACCCGCAGAGGAAAAGCTGCAGCATTGGATAACCACATAAATACAGGAGATATTGTGGATGTAAAAACTGTAATGCCGACAACACCTACTAGAATTACTAGATCGTCCAAAGTACTACAAGAGAGGGAAAGTGAATCAAACATTGAGAATGTTGAGACTGAACCACTTGTTTCTACACGTACAAGGGGACTAACGAACAAACAAGTTGTGAATGAGTTGGTCAAACACTTTGAGCTTGGTGCCTCACAGGCTTCCAACAAACCTGACTCCAGCCCTCCTCATTCTCCTAAAAGGTTACTCTTAAGATGGTCTAGAGTCAAATCAGAAAATCAGATTGATAAAAAAGATACAGATGACAATATTGTCACAGCACAAGAGGTGATCACAGTCAATTCTAGAAAAACTGCAAAAAAGTCTATTGGTAAAACAGATATAGAGGATTCTGCTGATGTCGATGAAGAGCAGAAGAGAACAACCCGTTCAACAAGGACTAAATCTAACATTGTTACAATGCCAGATGCCACTCCTGTTGAATTTGCATTCTCATCACTTACACCAAGACGTGGAAGAAAACCAAAAGGTTTGTTTAGACCTCCGTTTCCTGTTAAAATAATGGTTCCATGCTAAGAAACTTTAATGTTGACGCAACATGTGGATCATGGTACTACTGGGTAAAACTCTGATCCCCATAGAACCATCATGGTTTAGTAGACTCATACTATGTATAGGTGCTGAACCTGTGAAATAGTCCCTAACGTGCAGGAGTATTTCAGCCATCTGATATTCTCCATGATATCCGGCTTCTAGACAAATACATTTTTTCTTTAAAATTCTTTTTATTAGGAAATTTTTACAGTATAGCGAACAAGGGGTCTGGAAAGGGATGAAGGGAAAGGAAAGGCAACCAAATAAAGGGAAAGAGAAAATGGGGTAGGGAGGAAGAGTAAAGGAAATGAGGAAGATCGTCTTAACATAATTGCACCACAGTGTTCACATAGCAAGTGCAAAAACAACATAGAATGAAGTATAGATTAAAAGAATTCTGGCAAAGTAATAAAACATCATATAAAGAGTCTTCTCTTGCTTGGAGGAAAAATTGCGTTCCAAAAGGACCATTTGGAAAATGCATTGATTTTTAAAACCACTTATTTGTTTCATGAATCAAAAGTAAAAATAGAGATCAGAAACTTTTTGTAATATATCTTATTAGAGAAAAATGATTCTTTCTCCACTTATCAGCCACTTTGTTTCCCAGCACTGATGTATTCTCAATACTGCTCAAATCAGTCTACTGATCTGTCTGTGGTGAGATAACAAATTACACTTGCTGTTATAAAAGGGCAGGCAAGGGAAACTGTAGGGAAATAAAAGCCGAAAAGCACATGGGAAATTGCTGCATCTTCTAGTTCAGAGGTAAAAACTGCTGAAAATGCCTGTGCAAGTCATAATGGCTAGAAATAGTGTTCCTAATGTACTGTACCCTCATCAGTTTGTTCTGAAAGGTCACCTGAAAATGCAGTGAAACCATTAGTGTTTCACTTCTTTCTTTTGGGTGTCTGAAACATGTATGGTTTACAAAGCATTGGATGTAAAGTTTACTGTTGAACTGTTTGATTTTGTTAATTTGTAGGGGAAAGCTTGTCTACTTGTATATATACTAAAGCAGGGGTCCTCAAACTTTTTAAACAGGGGGCCAGTTCACTGTCCCTCAGACCATTGGAGGGCCGGAATATAGTTTTTAAAAAAACTATTAACAAATTACTATGCACACTGCACATATCTTATTTTGAAGTAAAAAAAAAAACAATACAGGAACAAATACAATATTTAAAATGAAGAACAAGTAAAGTTAAATCAACCGGTATTTCAATAGGTAGGTAACTGTACCCAATAGGCAGCATAGGTCCCCAATAGGCAGGTAAATATCCCCAATAGGCAGCATAGGTCCCCAATAGGCAGGTAAATGTACCCAATAGGCAGCATAGGTCCCCAATAGGCAGGTAAATATCCCCAATAGGCAGCATAGGTCCCCAATAGGCAGGTAAATGTACCCAATAGGCAGGTAAATATCCCCAATAGGCAGCATAGGTCCCCAATAGGCAGGTAAATGTACCCAATAGGCAGCATAGGTCCTTAATAGGCAGGCTGTTTCCCCCTTATAATGCCCTATGCAGGCTGTCCCCCCCCCCCCCCTTATTATGCCCCATGCAGGATTTCCCTTTCTCCCACCATATAATGCCCCGTGCAAGATATCACTCCCCTGTCTTTATAATGCCCCATTCAGGATGTCACCCCCCCCCATATAATGCCCCATTCAGGATGTCACCCCCCCCCCCATATAATGCCCCATTCAGGATATCACCCCCCCCATATAATGCCCCATTCAGGATATCACCCCCCCCCATATAATGCCCCATTCAGGATATCACCCCCCCCATATAATGCCCCATTCAGGATATCACCCCCCCATATAATTCCCCATTCAGGATATCACCCCCCCATATAATGCCCCATTCAGGATGTCACCCCCCCCCCCCATATAATGCCCTATTCAGGATGTCACCCCCTCCCCCCCCATATAATGACACATGCAGGATATCACTCCCCTGTCTTTATAATGCCCCATGCAGAACGTCACCCCCCCCCCCATATAATGCCCCATGCAGAACGTCACCCCCCCCCCATATAATGCCCCATTCAGGATGTCACCCCCCCCCCCCCCATATAATGACCCATGCAGGATATCACTCCCCTGTCTTTATAATGCCCCATTCAGGATGTCACCCCCCCATATAATGACCCATGCTGGATATCACTCCCCTGTCTTTATAATGCCCCATTCAGGATGTCACCCCCCCCATATAATGCCCCATTCAGGATGTCAACCCCCCCCCATATAATGATACATGCAGGATATCACTCCCCTGTCTTTATAATGCCCCATTCAGGATGTCACCCCCCCCCCCCCCCCCATATAATGACCCATGCTGGATGTCACCCCCATATAATGCCCCATTCAGGATGTCACCCCCCCCCCATATAATGCCACATGCAGGATGTCAACCCCCCCCCATATAATGATACATGCAGGATATCACTCCCCTGTCTTTATAATGCCCCATGCAGAACGTCACCCCCCCCCATATAATGCCCCATTCAGGATGTCACCCCCCCAATATAATGACCCATGCAGGATATCACTCCCCTGTCTTTATAATGCCCCATGCTGGATGTCACCCCCATATAATGCCCCATTCAGGATGTCACCCCCCCCCCCCCCCATATAATGCCACATGCAGGATGTCACCCCTAATATTATGTCCCATGCCTCCATACATTAAAAAAAAAATCCAATACTCACCTCCCTCCTTGCCTGCTGCCGCTGCTCAGGTCCGGACTCCAGCGTCTCCGGCGTTGTCCCTCTCTGCGCTCCCTGTGACGGCTCAGGGGAGGGCGCGGTGTAAAGATGTCACCGCACCCTCTGATCTGAGACGTCTTAGGGAGCGCAGACCAGGAAGACAGCGGCTCTGCGGAGGCACGGGGAGAGGTAAGTATCCGCCTGCCGGGGCTCTGAGAAAGCTGGGGGAAGGGCGGGCGCTGACACCGCTCTCCCCTGCCCACAGCCCGGCGGGCCGGATAAAAGTCCTCCGCGGGCCGTAGTTTGAGGACCCCTGTACTAAAGTATGGCCTGTTAAATTGTATCCTTCAGTTGAGGTTTTAAAACTGTGTATTTGCAGCTAATAGCAATTCCTAACTGTTACAGCAGTTCTGTGCATGTGGGAACTACCTGTAGTACAACACATGGGTGCAGAAATCCCACACATATATTGTTTCATAGACACGCTGCATTCATTTAATCATTTAAAGCTTTGCTAGAGGAACATTTGCGATATTGGTGGGCTCCTACTCTTCATCCATGGCTGTAGTTACGAAACGAGACACAAGATGCAACTTGACCACAGAAGATGTATTGCGTTTTAGAGTTGCTAGAGAAGTATAAGGCCTTAAAGGGAACCTGTCACCCCCTGGGCGATATCAGACCTCTACTATGGGCATACAGGTTATAGAAAAGTAACTCTATACTACCTGTATGGCCCATAGTAGAGGTCTGATGGGAATCTGTCCCCCCTGGGCGATATCAGACCTCTACTATGGGCATACAGGTTATAGAAAAGTAACTCTATACTACCTGTATGGCCCATAGTAGAGGTCTGATGGGAACCTGTCACACCCCCGGTGATATCAGACCTCTACTATGGGCATGCAGGTTATAGAAAAGTAACTCTATACTACCTGTATGGCCCATAGTAGAGGTCTGATGGGAATCTGTCCCCCCTGGGCGATATCAGACCTCTACTATGGGCATACAGGTTATAGAAAAGTAACTCTATACTACCTGTATGGCCCATAGTAGAGGTCTGATGGGAATCTATCACCCCCCTGGGCGATATCAGACCTCTACCATGGCCATACAGGGTATAGAAAAGTGAATCTATACTACCTGTATGGCCCATAGTAGAGGTCTGATTGCAGAGAAAAGCGCTTTAATAAATTCTTTTTTCCACAGGCTTGGCGTCCGGGGGACACCAAGCAATCCCCGCCTATCTGCTTATTATTCCCTCAAATCCCCACCTCTCTGCTTAATTATCATATCCCCCCCCCCCTTCCCTGCACGTCACAGGGCCCTGTGACAGACCCTGTGACGTGCACTGTGCTCCCTGACTTCCGGGCATGCGCAGAGGGCCGCTCACATAGAGCGCGCTTTGCTTCATCCCGGCCCCGTCTACCTGTGCTCTGCGCCGCAGGTTTCTATTGCGCAGGCGCCGGAAAGTGACAATGACCCCCGGCGCCTGCGCAATAGAGCCCTGCGGCGCAGTGCGCGTAGAGACGGGGCCGGGATGAAGCAAAGCGCGCTCTATGTGAGCGGCCCTCTGCGCATGCCTGGAAAGTCAGCGAGCACAGTGCACCACACAGGGTCCTGTGACATGCAGGGGAGTGGGGGGATATGATAATTAACCAGAGAGGCTGGGATTTTGGGGAATAATAAGCACATAGACGGGGTTTGCTTGGAGTTCCCGGACGCCAAGTCTGTACAAAATAGAATTGATTAAAGTGGTTTTCTCTGCAATCAGACCTCTGCTATGGGCCATACAGGTATGTATAGATTTATTTTTCTATACCCTGCATGGCCATAGTTGAGGTCTGATATCGCCCAGGGGGTGACAGATTCCCATCAGACCTCTGCTATGGGCCATACAGGTATGTATAGATTTATTTTTCTATACCCGGTATGCCCATAGTTGAGGTCTGATATCGCCCAGGGGGGTGACAGATTCCCTTTAAATGTCTGTTTTATTTCATCAGCATTTTGAATCGGACATTCCTCAGTTTTTGGTCATTATGTCCCTTTTTACAGTCCGTGTTTCAGCAGTAATTTTCTTGTATGCATTAAAAAAATCACAGCCTTTTCTACCTTCCAAATGTTAAAAACTGCATATTGATAGCATTTTCAGATCCATATATTTGTATTGATTGGATTTTATCCGTGATTTTAAACAAAATCAGACACACAAAAACGTGATCCTCACCATAGACTATTAGGCTATGTGCATATGTTGCCATTTTTGCTGCGTTTTTCAGTGCAGATTTGTCACAACCTGAAGGATTTCCTGAAGCCAGCAAAGTGAATGAGAATCCTGAAGTCTCATGCAGACATTGCTTATTTGTGACTTGCAGATTTGGTGCAGCTTTAAATCTGCAGCATGTCAATTATTTCAGTGTAAGGGTACGTGCGCACAATCAGTAATCGCTGCGGATTGGAAGCAGCGCACTAGCGCTGCGTGCAATCCGGAGTGGCCAGATGTTACAGTATAGTGGATGGGATTTCAAGATATCCCATTCCCACTATGCGTCTCTGTGCACCTGCGGATCACCCTCGGACATGCGGTGCGTCTTTCCAGACCACAGCATGTTAATTTCTCTTGCAGAGCCGCTAGTCTCCGCAACAGAAATTAGATCACTACAATTTATTGATTGCGGTGAATCCGCATGGTTCAATTTACACATGCGGATTCACCTGCGTGCAGCGATTTGGACGCAGCATAAAGTATGCTGCTTTCAAAGTTTTGCCAGTCCCAACCGTGTGCACATACCCCCTAGGCTGTGTGCACATGTTGCAGATTTAGTGCTTTCTTTTGTTGTGGGGTTTTTTGTGCGCGAATTTGTGATAAAACCTGGTGCTAGCAAAGTGAATGAGAAACCTGAAGTGTCATGCACACGTTGAGTATTTTTGACTTGCAGGTCTGGTGCAGAAAATAATCTGCAGCATGTCAATTCTCTGTGCGTTTTTGCCTGCGTTTTTCAACCATTGAATGCACTGAAAAAACTAGGCAAAATCGCAACATTTTTGATGGTGCGTTTTCCTGCCAAGAGATACAGAATTTTCTGCACCAAATACTCAACGCGTGCACACCCTTAGGCTGTGTGCACACTGTTCGTTTTAGCAACATTTTTTCCGCTCAGAATTGGGCAAAAAACACTAGTCAGGATTTGCAATGCGTTTAAAACTGCTGCATGTCAACTTTGTGTGGTTTTGCCTAATTCCCTTTGCCCATGTCACCTGTAAACAATAATAAACCATTATATACTCACATATCTGCCATAATCCCGAGTGTCCCACGGCAATCAGATCATCCAGGAGTGTGATCGCTCCCGGCAGTGTATAGCGCTGATCTGCCGGGAGAGAGGTCACCAGAGTACAAATCAGCTGATGAGCTCCGGTGACCTCACTCACTGCACCGTTGCTGTGTCAGAAAATTCTCATGCAGCGGTGATGCCGTGAGGTCACCAGAGCTTATCAGCTGATTGAACTCCGGTGACTTCTCTCCCTGCAGCTCAGTGCTGTGCACTGTCACAGGAGCGATTTTATACTCCTGTGTCCATGTGTAGCCTGCTGTGACTGCTCTAGAACTGACCCAAATCTTCATGGGACACTGTGGATAATGTCATCACCTCGAACAGATGAGGGATGGTTGTGGTTTTATTTTATTTTTTTCAGGTGACTGGCTTCAACGGATTGGACGTTAGGTGAGTATTTTTATTTTCTGTTTCTTTTACAGATGACAATGGCTTCAGGGGATTAGGCGTTAGGTAAATATAACTGTTTATTTTTAAATAAATGATTAAAACCATGTGGACTTTTATTTCAAATAAAGGATTTTTTTCAGTCCGTGTGTTTTTCAAAACCATACTATGTGGTTAGTAATGGGGGTGTCTTATAGACGCCCGGTTTTACTAACCTGGGCTTCATGCCAGCTGCTAATGCAAGGCTGACATAAACCCCAACATTATTACCCCACTTGCCACCGCCACAGGGCAAGTGGGAAGAGCGGAGACTAAGCACCAGATTTGGCGCATCTTACGGATGCGCAATTTCTAGGGCTGATACTATTAGCCTCGGAGGGAGCCAGTATCCATGGCCCCTTCCTTGGCTATTAATATCTGCTCACAGCTGTCTGTTTAGCCTTTGCTGGTCAGATTTTATATGGGGACCCTACGTCAATTTTTTTCAGGGGTCCTTCTTGTATCTAGCCAGTAAACGCTAAGGTAACAGCTGTGGGCTGTTAATAGGCAGGGAACATTTTTGGCTAATTGCCCCTTCCCTGCCTAGTAATATAAGCCCCCAGGTTTCCCTCTGCTGGATATGAAAATGACGCGGGAGCCCACACCATTTATTTTACTTAATTCATTTTATTTCATAAGAAATCCCATGCCCACTGCTTGTTTTTGACGCTGTGTAAACTCACCCGCAGCATGTCAATTTGCAGATTTTGACCGATTGAAATGTCATTACATACAGTGGATCCACATGTACTGACAAAACAAGTGCAGCATTAGAATGCAGCATTTTGGGCATAGTCCAAGCGCGCTGCTGGTTCCTGATCGTGGGGACGTACCCTATAAAGGCTTAACCAAACAGCTGTGAGCTGTTAATAGCCAGGGGACATATTGGCCTAATAGCTCTTTCTAAGCTAAAAAATACCAGCCTTCCGCTGCCCCAGAAATGACACTTCATATTTAATGTTCCAATTCTGGCACTTAGCCCAGATTCTTCCTGATGCATCAGGGTAATGGGATTAGGTGTCGCTGACATAAAGCCCAAGGTTTAGTAATGAAGAGGTGTCAGCTAGACACCCTTATTACTAAATTTGTAAGTAAACCGTGAAATAAACATACACGCCAAGAATAAAACACTTTATTTGAAATAAAACCGACACATTCTTATCCCCTTCACGACATGCGCCGTACATGTACAGCGCATGTCGTGTCTCCCCTTTTGGTGCGGGCTCCGGTGCTGAGCCTGCACCTTTCCGGGCAAATGACAGCTGATCTGGACATGCCCCTAACAGCCGCAGGTGGAATCGCGATCTACCCTCAGCTGTTAACATGATAAATGCCGCTGTCAAATTCTGACAAAAGCATTTAACATGATCATGCCGGAAGCGTGTCACATGATCGGGGGTCTCCGATGGGTTGTCATGACAACCCGGAGTCTACAGGAGACCTCTGTGGTTGTCATAGCCAATCTGCTATGAGCGCCACTCGGTGGCCGGCGTTCATAGCCGATGAGCAGTTTTGTTACACATAGCGGGACTAATGCCCTGCTATGTGTAACACAGGTGATCGGAAGATGGAGACTATTGAAGCAAGTAAAAAGTAGAAAAAAAATGTTTTTAAAAGTTTAAATCACTCCCACCCCCACTTTTGCCCTATTCAAAATAAAACCATAAAAAAATCAAATATACACATATTTGGTATCCCGCTTTCAGAAGCGCCCGATCTATCAATATAAAAAAAGTGTTCATCAGATCGGTAAATGGCGTAACGAGAACAAAAATCCAAATGCCAGAATGAAATTTTTTTTTAGTCGCCGCAACATTGCAATAAAATGCAATAACAGGTTATCAAAAGATCGTATCTACACCAAAGTGGTATCAATAAAAACATCAGCTCGATGCACAAAAAATAAGCCCTCACCCAGTCCACGAAAAATAGTCTCGACTGGTCTCGGAAAATGGCGCCTTTTTTTTTTTTTTTATAACAAAGTTTGGATTTTTTTTTCCACTCAAATAAGAGAACATATACATATTTGGTATCTACGAACTCGTATTGACCTGTAGAATCATAATGGCAAGTGAGTTTTAGCTTTGAGTGAACATGGTAAAAAAAAAAGGCGGAATTGCACTTTTTTGCAATTTCGCCGCACTTGGAATTTTTTTCCTGTTTTTCAGTACACAATATGGTAAAACCAATGGTGTCGTTCAAAAGTGCAACTCGTCTTGCAAAACACAAGCCCTCACATGGACATGTTGAAAAAAAATAAAAGTTATGGCTCATGGAATAAGGTGCGCAAAACCAGAGAAGGGTTAAAGCCATGTCCCACGTATCTTTTTTCAAATATCTTTAGCTCCAAAAGGCATTCCTTGCTGTAAAAAAAAGCGCATGCAAAAACCGTGCTTTTTTTCTGCCAAGAGATGCAGAAATATCTGCACCCAAATACTGAACGTGTGCACATACACTTATGGCTGCATGATCTATTTGTGATTATGGAGACCATGTTAAACAGATGTCTGAATGAGACTTTACTGGTTCATCTAAGGCACCAAGTTTTAGGTTTAGCATAGTTTTGTTTAAACATTATCTTACAGTTAGAATGATAAATGTTACATTTGTGTGCTGATTCCCAGTTACTCTGCATCATCACCCAGAGCCGCACTAACGGCTCAGCTAGTTCTGTGCTGTCATTTTTTCACTGAATTTTATGTACATGCATAAGAGACAAAAGGACAGTGAAAAAAGCGCACCAAAAAACAAGCAAAAAAGCAAGAAAATCCTGAACAAACCTCCTGGCAAGAGATCAGGTTTTGCTGCAGAAAAAAAAACCACGCAGCAAAAAACGCAATGTGTGAACATAGCCTCATCTAAATTGTGTGTAAAACTCCATGTTCACACTGGAGAAGCCGCCCCAGGAAGCTTTATGGAGCAGATTTGATGCCTCCGACACCTACTACATATCTGCTGCATGTGAGCAGAACTCTAGCTATATGAGTGCCGCTCATTTATGTAGAATGTAACTCTGGATCAATAATCGGGATAATTAAGTGGCATTTACAAACCAAACTTTTCTTATGTTATCAATAATGGGTGAACCTACACTTCTGGCTACATTAATTTGTGAAACCTGATGTGGAAGAAACCAGTTTGTTCCAATCTTGTGTCTTCAGGTCCAACAAATAAACTAGAAAAAAAGCCGCTGTGTTGCTGTTTTCATAAATTTCAATCTTTGTGCTCCATGGGCACATTTTTAGCTTTCCAGTACTTTAAAAAACATGGACATACTTGTAACAATAACTGAACAGCTATTTCTCACGTAATGAACTTGTTTGTTCCCTCTGCAGCTCAGCAAACAGCTCTCCTTATTTCTCCCACTAAGACGCCAGCACCAATAGCTTCAGAGTACCTGTTTTCTCCACCATCTCGAAGTACAAGGAGGACAACAAGGACAAAACTCTCTACCAGTGTAATGCTGGAAGAAAAGGTCGGATATCATTGTTTTATGTTGCTGGGCTTTCCTTTCCTTTTACATTGCAGAAAATCTTAAGCCCTAATTATGCGTTTCCCTAATTTTTAGGATGTAACTGTTAAGGAGTCGCATGAAATAGCTCATGTTCCTGACACACCAGAACTAAAGCGACCAAGAGGCAGACCTTCAAAATGCCGAGTAAAGGAAGACGACCAGTAAGTATTTGTTGTAGTGTTTTCCTTCCTTCTTAATTTCGGTAAAATCATCTAACCTGTTACATATATACACACTTTTGGGCCTGATTCATCAATGTGTAACCACCAGAATTCAGCCTTAAAATACCTTAGATGTTGCAGTTTTCACAGCAGTTTTGGCCGCTACACCAAATTACTTGGAACTGGGGCGAGACAGAATATTGCAACACCTGCTTGACAAATTTATTACAAATTGCTCATACCTTACAGCAGAAATGTTACTTCAGTTTGTCTGGATTCGCGATCTAATCCAATTGGAGTCATATTATTAAAATCTAACTATTATTAGTTCTATTAAGAAATAAGGTGATTCTGAATCACAAATATCTAGAAATGTTGTACCAAATGTAGTCTGTGAATGCTGTATTAAATATTAGTCTCAATTATGAAAGTCTTCTCCCATGAGCGACTAACATTAACTCCCTTTTTTAAAAGTTTGTTCCCATTAATAGTTAGTGGGTCCTATATTATTTGATTCTATACGTTATCTAATCAACCAGTCTCAGTTGTGAGACCATCTATTCCCATATCGCACTCTCATCAGTGGATCATTATTGGTTGGCTAGTAAATATGTAGCATTGAGAGTGATCCAGTTATGAACTCCCTGATCACTTCCTATGTAAGAACAGACTAGCACATTCAAACATTGGCACTGGAGATAAAGCCCTACGCTTTTCTTCAATGATTGATTACTGCTTTGAGTATATAAACAGTATAAAATGCGCAGTAATCCATGAGAACGTATTGGCATGATTGCTGGCTGGAGTAGCATATTTGGCAAGATGCATGTCCGTGATGAGGTGTACCGAATTCATAAGGGGTTTGCACATTTTAATTCTGCACACCCATCATTAAGACTGGTGTACAAAATTCCAGTTTTAATGAATCTGGCCCTTTATTCTGACAGGGTAAGTATGCTTAACAGCAGATGCTAAAATATATTTGTGCCACCTCCATGGGATGGCTTCAATAAGGCACATTGGTGATTGACAGCAGTCTTGCGTGTTAGTCTACTTTTCCACTCCTCATCTTTTTTTATAGTCAGTGGCTTTAGGAGCAATGTCCATTACCTTATACTGTTGGGCGCCGTCAGTGTTCATGTCTGGCATTTCAAACATCACCCTTCACCAAGTTATATAGAGAAGTCTATAGAAAGTTATAATAAAATTATTAAACAGATTATGGACTTAAAGCAACTAAACCACTGCTAAGAAAAAAGGACTATTAGGATATCACCTAGGGATCTGCTTTACCAGTAGAATCTGGCATTACTGATTGACGTCTATTTAATAGGAGCAAAATATCTAGGTGGTCTGACCTGATTGCTGAAAATTTACGGATTATAGAATAAAGGGGAAGAGGGAAAAAATACAAGGAATAGGTTTGCAGAAAATAAATGTTTCAATTTTGACAGTTTTTTATGAACACCTATTTATTAATTCCATTAAAGGGATTGTCTGGTTTAAAATGAAAAGTGTGCAGTCACTCTGTGCGACTGCAGACTTGTGAATCCTCCCAGGGCACGCACTGTGTGTTGTGAGGATTCGTCGTTTCCTGCCCCGGAAACGGCGGTAAGGTACTCTACATGCATTCTCCATGGCAAAACCCATCTAGTGGGCGCGACCTCGCTCAATACAGTTGTATTGAGCGAGGTCGCGCCCACTAGACTGGTTCAGCCTGGAAGCATGCATATTACATACCTGACCGCTGTTCCCGGAGCAGAGAACGGCGAATCTTCGCAGCACACAGTGCGTGCCCTGGGAGGATTCACAAGTCTGCAGTCTCAGTCATACCTGACCACTTCGACACCCACCATCCGATTCACTTTTCTGCATCGCTGCGTGCTGTTTCTCCGGTCTCTTCACCATAGACCAGTAATTCCATACAAGACCTTATGACATGCAGTGACCTGCGGTCTGGATGTGTCATGAAGTCCTAATCCATAATGAAAAGGCCTTAGAAGCAACGCGCAATGGCAAAAAGAGGAGGATCAGACAATAGCCGGAGAGGTCAGCTTTAATCATGTGTGTTTTTGTTTAACAGGCATACGTAATTAGGGGTCATACGTAAGTTGGATGTTTGGAAGTCGGGGACTTCCTCTATACTACTTAAACTTATTTTGTTGTTCAAAGTCTGGATATAGTATATCATTAATACTGTAATATATTCACTCATGCTTCTTATACAGATTTCTCCATATAATACACTGTATCAAAGTTCCTGAACATTTCAATTTGTAGGAAATAAAGTGCAACATTGTTCTCTATTGGGTGGCACTTCAATAACTGTCTCAATCATATTGCTATCCTTTAAAGGATCAATACACACTAGCTATTGAACCCGTTCTACGCCCTGGTGGCGAGCATTTTTATTGGTATATGGTCTCCCATGCTGGTATGTCCTGCCCCCTCCTGTCCCCACCATCCTATCCTGGTATGCATGGCACTCCTCACCCCCAATCCTGGTATGCATGGCACCCCTCACCCCCCCAATCCTGGTATGCATGGCACCCCTCACTCCTATCCTGGTATGTATGTATGGTACCCCTCACCCCCCCCCCCCAATCTTTGTATGCATGGCACCCCTCATCCCCCAGTCCTGGTATGCATGGCACCCCTCATCCCCCAGTCCTGGTATGCATGGCACCCCTCATCCCCCAGTCCTGGTATGCATGGCACCCCTCATCCCCCAGTCCTGGTATGCATGGCACCCCTCATCCCCCAGTCCTGGTATGCATGGCACCCCTCATCCCCCAGTCCTGGTATGCATGGCACCCCTCATCCCCCAGTCCTGGTATGCATGGCACCCCTCATCCCCCAGTCCTGGTATGCATGGCACCCCTCATCCCCCAGTCCTGGTATGCATGGCACCCCTCATCCCCCAGTCCTGGTATGCATGGCACCCCTCATCCCCCAGTCCTGGTATGCATGGCACCCCTCATCCCCCAGTCCTGGTATGCATGGCACCCCTCATCCCCCAGTCCTGGTATGCATGGCACCCCTCATCCCCCAGTCCTGGTATGCATGGCACCCCTCATCCCCCAGTACTGGTATGCATGACACCCCTCATCCCCCAGTCCTGGTATGCATGACACCCCTCATCCCCCAGTCCTGGTATGCATGGCACCCCTCATCCCCCAGTCCTGGTATGCATGGCACCCCTCATCCCCCAGTCCTGGTATGCATGGCACCCCTCATCCCCCAGTCCTGGTATGCATGGCACCCCTCATCCCCCAATCCTGGTATGCATGGCACCCCTCATCCCCCAATCCTGGTATATATGTATGGTACCCCTCACCCCCCCAATCCTGGTATGCATGGTCCCCTCGCCCCCAATCCTGGTATGCATGGTCCCCTCGCCCCCCAATCCTGGTATGCATGGTCCCCTCGCCCCCCAATCCTGGTATGCATGGTCCCCTCGCCCCCCAGTCCTGGTATGCATGGCACCCCTCGCCCCCCAGTCCCGTTATGCATGGCACCCCTCACCCCCCCAATCCTGGTATGCATGGTCCCCTCGCCCCCCAATCCTGGTATGCATGGTCCCCTCGCCCCCCAATCCTGGTATGCATGGTCCCCTCGCCCCCCAATCCTGGTATGCATGGTCCCCTCGCCCCCCAATCCTGGTATGCATGGTCCCCTCGCCCCCCAATCCTGGTATGCATGGTCCCCTCGCCCCCCAATCCTGGTATGCATGGTCCCCTCGCCCCCCAATCCTGGTATGCATGGTCCCCTCGCCCCCCAATCCTGGTATGCATGGTCCCCTCGCCCCCCAATCCTGGTATGCATGGTCCCCTCACCCACCCCCCAATCCTGGTATGCATGGTCCCCTCACCCCCCCCCCCAATCTTTGTATGCATGGTACCCCTCAGCCCCCCCCCCAATCTTTGTATGCATGGTACCCCTCAGCCCCCCAATCTTTGTATGCGTTCTACCCCTCACCCCCCCCCAATCTTTGTATGCATGGTACCCCTCACCCCCCCCCCCCCAATCTTTGTATTCGTGTTACCCCTCATCAGTTTCACGCTGTACGCATACAAAAAAATAAACACTTATACTCGCCTTTCTTCCTTGTGCTCCAGCGCTGCTGTGTCCTGTTCTGCCGGAGGCCGGTGGAGGAGTGCGGCGCGTGCCCATACCGCGCTGTCCGGCGCCATTTTGCTGTAGACACACTGTAAATGTGTCTTCAGTAAAATGCCGCCGGATAGCTCTATGCGCATGTGCCGATTCCGATGCCTCACTCCTGCCCCGATCTCTGGGTCAAGAGAGGCGCCGCAGCAGCGCTCCTCCCGGTCAGGTAAATATGGCGCTGAAGATCGTGGTATGTGCTCAGTGTCTACGCATACCGTGATCTCCGGTGCCATACCCTCCTCTTACCTGTAACGGCTGGATGCGTTCTTCTGTCTGGAGCCAGACTGCACAGGCGTGTCGCGCTTGCACAGTCTATCGAGGCTTCAGACAGAGGGACACTTGTAGTGTTATATTATAGATATCAAGTGATGCTTAAAATCGCTTGGAAAAGTGCATGTAAAAACGCTTAAACGCTTCTCCCTGGCAGAAAAACCGCATGTAAAATCTGTATGCCTTTTTCTGCCAGGGAGAGGAAAAAACGCTCAGGAAATTTCTGCTTAAAGTCTGCATCATGGGCACATACCCTTATAGTCCGAAAAATACCGTATTTTAATATTTTATTTAATTAACAAAATAACTTTCATTTTATTCACTTTCTTTACTCCCAGACCCTTTTCTCCCCCTTTTTTTCTCATTTATTCTATATTTATTCTAAGTGGTATATGCTAATGTGAATAGTTTAATAACAAAGGTGGGATTTCTGCATACACTAACATTTTACAGTTTAGGGAACACTTATGTACTAAGTGAACTAACATCTGGATGTAAATTTGGTAGTTTGACGCAGTATTGAGAGATGGTGCTCACCAATATGACAAAGGGGATACGGGATTCGAAAAAAAAAAAGTGCCTAACCACGGACAGGCAGGTAGTTGCGATGTACCTTTCTGTTGTGCCCAAAGCAGTCACAGGCTTCTACTGAGGTCACCGCAGCAGAGCAGCAGTTTCTCCTCCTGTTGACTGGACGGGACCACTGGTGTCATGCTGATTGACAGCTGGCGCTCTGCTGCCTATTTGGGGGAAGCCGGCCGTCAATCAGCATGACACCAGTGGTCCCGTCCTGTCAACAGGAGGAGAAACTGCTGCTCTGCTGACAGGGGGAAGCAGACTCTCCAGCAGGAGCGGTCAATGACCGGCGCCGCGTACAACAGGCAGGTAGTAGCCTGATTCAGCAACTTCATTCCTATTTTTAATGTCCCAGATATCCCCTTTAATGAACTTAATGAAATGGTTTGCTCTCTGTCCTCCACACTACTTTCTCCAAATGTATGAGCTATATGGACCTACTCTGCTGTCTTTACCAGAAACGTCAAAGGGCTCGTTTGATATGATTCTGTATATATTTGCATTTTAGACACATTGAACATAGTAAGTTTTGGCTAATAAGTTTTAGAAGGGGCACAGTAAAGGATATTCAGATGTGACTTTTTTCACATCTGTGGTGCAGTTTCCATAAGTAACTGCAACCACTACCCAGTGTCAGATTATTTATTTGACCTCAATAGCACCCCCCACTGGCCTTGTTGATTTCTAATGGGCACTGTTGTGGTGTTCCTCACTTTTGATAGTGCTGCATGCAGAGTTATTCGTCCTGCGTCTACTATGTGTCTGCTATGGCAATCCGTGATGCAGAGCCATACCTGTATACATAGAAAATGTTAACACATCGTTGTTCACTATAGGCATGTAATGTACTTACTACTCCTGTGCACTTCAACTTGTTACTTCTGGAATATTATAGGGCAGAAGATCACCCTCCTATAAAGATTCAGCTGCTGTCACCCCCAGAAAAGGCAACTGGTGATTCAGAAAGTACAAAGCCTTCATCTTTAAAATCTAAAGCTTCTGATCGAAAGCAGTCCAGGAAAACCAGGAGAAGGAAAATTATATCAAAACCAGTCAATCGCAGGAACATCAGATGATTGATGAACGTTGTTGATTTTAATGTGCTGTGTAAAATAAAATAAACTGTGTAAAATATTAAAATCGGCTCACTGGGAAGAATAATTTATATAAATTATTGTAAATGGTCTTAAAAGCTTGAAGTTTAATATTTCATTAGAATTTTCTTCCCAGACATTTTTTCTATTTTGTATCGTTTTGTAAAAAATGTATCTATAGCTTCTTAATATGTTAAATAAATGAGAGAATTAACAATATTTTACTTTTATTATAAAACTCAGTTTCATTTTCTTAACTTAATCATTGTTTTCCATAATGACTCTCTGAAATTTACTGCATCCTTGACCTTTTTAAGGCAAAGGCCATAAATCCACTTAATGTAAATGTTGCATTTTTTCTGATGTGTTATTTTGTGCACAGAAAGTCTGCTACATTTTAAAGGAACATTCACACGGTTTTTGAAAGTTGGCCCATTAAAAAAAACCTGCAATATCACTTAAATGCTTGAGACTCTTCCTATTCATTTCTATTGTAGAACCTGTTTACTGTTTCTATATGCAGTTTTTTTCCGCTTCAGGTTTTAAAAAATGTTTGGTGGAATAAAAGTGCATGACACTACTTTTGAAGTGGCTTCTGATGACATCCGATCCAAACTACTAGACACTGTGAATCAAATAGCTGCAACAAAGAAAAAGTTTTCAAAACACTTCAATAACTCTTCAAAAATACTTACAAAAATACTTACAAGATTGTCCCATAAACAAAGTGTATTTTAATCAATGTCTATTGGTATAATAATAAGTTCCACAATTTGATTTGTTAAAATGTTCCTGTGCTGAGATAATCTTATAAATGTGCACCTGCTACATACTATTAAATGGCTGTGTCTGATCATACCACAGCACCTTGCTAGGGAAGGATACAAAAAAGTATACGGACAGGACAGCATGGGATTGCAGCGGATTCTTTTTGTGAGGCAAAACATTTCCTTACCTGTTTTATTACAGGAATCAGTTCTTTTGCTGCGTCTCTAGCACTCTGCTCATATTGGAAATCAAGTCAGTGACACCTAATGTCAGCTTACTTGATTTATGATGAACTCCACACCCACGCACAAAGACGGCCACACACTGGACCTCATCTTCACCCGCCTCTGTT